>NC_064876.1:6183148-6329612 GCF_943734665.1 Anopheles aquasalis | reverse complement strand
TAAGAACTTATCTGAACAACATACTTGTGCTATCTATTCATTTCGATGGTTGAAAATCGCTGTCGATCGCAGTCGCTACTGGACTTGAGTCATGGTCTCCCCTTGCACAAAGAATCTTTGGTTTTGGATTAAGTGAGCAAACGAGAAGATGCTGCTCGTGTGCGCGAGTGGCCCCCTAAAGCACGAGACTCTGTGTGTGTGTGCCTACCAACTAAGATTCCATGCTTTGAGGGTTTTCTATAAACGTAAATGCTATCGTTTGCCTGTTGAATGATCACATTACGATGCTCCCCAGGAAACCCCGCCACTAGATTTTCGTCCTTGTCGATTTCCGATTCGTAGCTCGAAAGAACTTATCTGAACAACATACTTGTGCTACTATTCATTTCGATGGTTGAAAATCGCTGTCGATCGCAGTCGCTACTGGATTGAGTCATGGTCTCCCCTTGCACAAAGAATCTTTGGTTTTGGATTAAGTGAGCAAACGAGAAGATGCTGCTCGTGTGCGCGAGTGGCCCCCTAAAGCACGAGACTCTGTGTGTGTGTGCCTACCAACTAAGATTCCATGCTTTGAGGGTTTTCTATAAACGTAAATGCTATCGTTTGCCTGTTGAATGATCACATTACGATGCTCCCCAGGAAACCCCGCCACTAGATTTTCGTCCTTGTCGATTTCCGATTCGTAGCTCGAAAGAACTTATCTGAACAACATACTTGTGCTACTATTCATTTCGATGGTTGAAAATCGCTGTCGATCGCAGTCGCTACTGGATTGAGTCATGGTCTCCCCTTGCACAAAGAATCTTTGGTTTTGGATTAAGTGAGCAAACGAGAAGATGCTGCTCGTGTGCGCGAGTGGCCCCCTAAAGCACGAGACTCTGTGTGTGTGTGCCTACCAACTAAGATTCCATGCTTTGAGGGTTTTCTATAAACGTAAATGCTATCGTTTGCCTGTTGAATGATCACATTACGATGCTCCCCAGGAAACCCCGCCACTAGATTTTCGTCCTTGTCGATTTCCGATTCGTAGCTCGAAAGAACTTATCTGAACAACATACTTGTGCTACTATTCATTTCGATGGTTGAAAATCGCTGTCGATCGCAGTCGCTACTGGATTGAGTCATGGTCTCCCCTTGCACAAAGAATCTTTGGTTTTGGATTAAGTGAGCAAACGAGAAGATGCTGCTCGTGTGCGCGAGTGGCCCCCTAAAGCACGAGACTCTGTGTGTGTGTGCCTACCAACTAAGATTCCATGCTTTGAGGGTTTTCTATAAACGTAAATGCTATCGTTTGCCTGTTGAATGATCACATTACGATGCTCCCCAGGAAACCCCGCCACTAGATTTTCGTCCTTGTCGATTTCCGATTCGTAGCTCGAAAGAACTTATCTGAACAACATACTTGTGCTACTATTCATTTCGATGGTTGAAAATCGCTGTCGATCGCAGTCGCTACTGGATTGAGTCATGGTCTCCCCTTGCACAAAGAATCTTTGGTTTTTGGATTAAGTGAGCAAACGAGAAGATGCTGCTCGTGTGCGCGAGTGGCCCCCTAAAGCACGAGACTCTGTGTGTGTGTGCCTACCAACTAAGATTCCATGCTTTGAGGGTTTTCTATAAACGTAAATGCTATCGTTTGCCTGTTGAATGATCACATTACGATGCTCCCCAGGAAACCCCCGCCACTAGATTTTCGTCCTTGTCGATTTCCGATTCGTAGCTCGAAAGAACTTATCTGAACAACATACTTGTGCTACTATTCATATTTCGATGGTTGAAAATCGCTGTCGATCGCAGTCCGCTACTGGATTGAGTCATGGTCTCCCCTTGCACAAAGAATCTTTGGTTTTGGATTAAGTGAGCAAACGAGAAGATGCTGCTCGTGTGCGCGAGTGGCCCCCTAAAGCACGAGACTCTGTGTGTGTGTGCCTACCAACTAAGATTCCATGCTTTGAGGGTTTTTCTATAAACGTAAATGCTATCGTTTGCCTGTTGAATGATCACATTACGATGCTCCCCAGGAAACCCCGCCACTAGATTTTCGTCCTTGTCGATTTCCGATTCGTAGCTCGAAAGAACTTATCTGAACAACATACTTGTGCTACTATTCATTTCGATGGTTGAAAATCGCTGTCGATCGCAGTCGCTACTGGATTGAGTCATGGTCTCCCCTTGCACAAAGAATCTTTGGTTTTGGATTAAGTGAGCAAACGAGAAGATGCTGCTCGTGTGCGCGAGTGGCCCCCTAAAGCACGAGACTCTGTGTGTGTGTGCCTACCAACTAAGATTCCATGCTTTGAGGGTTTTCTATAAACGTAAATGCTATCGTTTGCCTGTTGAATGATCACATTACGATGCTCCCCAGGAAACCCCCGCCACTAGATTTTCGTCCTTGTCGATTTCCGATTCGTAGCTCGAAAGAACTTATCTGAACAACATACTTGTGCTACTATTCATTTCGATGGTTGAAAATCGCTGTCGATCGCAGTCGCTACTGGATTGAGTCATGGTCTCCCCTTGCACAAAGAATCTTTGGTTTTGGATTAAGTGAGCAAAACGAGAAGATGCTGCTCGTGTGCGCGAGTGGCCCCCTAAAGCACGAGACTCTGTGTGTGTGTGCCTACCAACTAAGATTCCATGCTTTGAGGGTTTTCTATAAACGTAAATGCTATCGTTTGCCTGTTGAATGATCACATTACGATGCTCCCCAGGAAACCCCGCCACTAGATTTTCGTCCTTGTCGATTTCCGATTCGTAGCTCGAAAGAACTTATCTGAACAACATACTTGTGCTACTATTCATTTCGATGGTTGAAAATCGCTGTCGATCGCAGTCGCTACTGGATTGAGTCATGGTCTCCCCTTGCACAAAGAATCTTTGGTTTTGGATTAAGTGAGCAAACGAGAAGATGCTGCTCGTGTGCGCGAGTGGCCCCTAAAGCACGAGACTCTGTGTGTGTGTGCCTACCAACTAAGATTCCATGCTTTGAGGGTTTTCTATAAACGTAAATGCTATCGTTTGCCTGTTGAATGATCACATTACGATGCTCCCCAGGAAACCCCGCCACTAGATTTTCGTCCTTGTCGATTTCCGATTCGTAGCTCGAAAGAACTTATCTGAACAACATACTTGTGCTACTATTCATTTCGATGGTTGAAAATCGCTGTCGATCGCAGTCGCTACTGGATTGAGTCATGGTCTCTCCCCTTGCACAAAGAATCTTTGGTTTTGGATTAAGTGAGCAAACGAGAAGATGCTGCTCGTGTGCGCGAGTGGCCCCCTAAAGCACGAGACTCTGTGTGTGTGTGCCTACCAACTAAGATTCCATGCTTTGAGGGTTTTCTATAAACGTAAATGCTATCGTTTGCCTGTTGAATGATCACATTACGATGCTCCCCAGGAAACCCCGCCACTAGATTTTCGTCCTTGTCGATTCCGATTCGTAGCTCGAAAGAACTTATCTGAACAACATACTTGTGCTACTATTCTTTTCGATGGTTGAAAATCGCTGTCGATCGCAGTCGCTACTGGATTGAGTCATGGTCTCCCCTTGCACAAAAGAATCTTTGGTTTTGGATTAAGGTGAGCAAACGAGAAGATGCTGCTCGTGTGCGCGAGTGGCCCCCTAAAGCACGAGACTCTGTGTGTGTGTGCCTACCAACTAAGATTCCATGCTTTGAGGGTTTTCTATAAACGTAAATGCTATCGTTTGCCTGTTGAATGATCACATTACGATGCTCCCCAGGAAACCCCAGCCACTAGATTTTCGTCCTTGTCGATTTCCGATTCGTAGCTCGAAAGAACTTATCTGAACAACATACTTGTGCTACTATTCATTTCGATGGTTGAAAATCGCTGTCGATCGCAGTCGCTACTGGATTGAGTCATGGTCTCCCCTTGCACAAAGAATCTTTGGTTTTGGATTAAGTGAGCAAACGAGAAGATGCTGCTCGTGTGCGCGAGTGGCCCCCTAAAGCACGAGACTCTGTGTGTGTGTGCCTACCAACTAAGATTCCATGCTTTGAGGGTTTTCTATAAACGTAAATGCTATCGTTTGCCTGTTGAATGATCACATTACGATGCTCCCCAGGAAACCCCGCCACTAGATTTTCGTCCTTGTCGATTTCCGATTCGTAGCTCGAAAGAACTTATCTGAACAACATACTTGTGCTACTATTCATTTCGATGGTTGAAAATCGCTGTCGATCGCAGTCGCTACTGGATTGTAGTCATGGTCTCCCCTTGCACAAAGAATCTTTGGTTTTGGATTAAGTGAGCAAACGAGAAGATGCTGCTCGTTGTGCGCGAGTGGCCCCCTAAAGCACGAGACTCTGTGTGTGTGTGCCTACCAAACTAAGATTCCATGCTTTGAGGGTTTTCTATAAACGTAAATGCTATCGTTTGCCTGTTGAATGATCACATTACGATGCTCCCCAGGAAACCCCGCCACTAGATTTTCGTCCTTGTCGATTTCCGATTCGTAGCTCGAAAGAACTTATCTGAACAACATACTTGTGCTACTATTCATTTCGATGGTTGAAAATCGCTGTCGATCGCAGTCGCTACTGGATTGAGTCATGGTCTCCCCTTGCACAAAGAATCTTTGGTTTTGGATTAAGTGAGCAAACGAGAAGATGCTGCTCGTGTGCGCGAGTGGCCCCTAAAGCACGAGACTCTGTGTGTGTGTGCCTACCAACTAAGATTCCATGCTTTGAGGGTTTTCTATAAACGTAAATGCTATCGTTTGCCTGTTGAATGATCACATTACGATGCTCCCCAGGAAACCCCGCCACTAGATTTTCGTCCTTGTCGATTTCCGATTCGTAGCTCGAAAGAACTTATCTGAACAACATACTTGTGCTACTATTCATTTCGATGGTTGAAAATCGCTGTCGATCGCAGTCGCTACTGGATTGAGTCATGGTCTCCCCTTGCACAAAGAATCTTTGGTTTTGGATTAAGTGAGCAAACGAGAAGATGCTGCTCGTGTGCGCGAGTGGCCCCCTAAAGCACGAGACTCTGTGTGTGTGTGCCTACCAACTAAGATTCCATGCTTTGAGGGTTTTCTATAAACGTAAATGCTATCGTTTGCCTGTTGAATGATCACATTACGATGCTCCCCAGGAAACCCCGCCACTAGATTTTCGTCCTTGTCGATTTCCGATTCGTAGCTCGAAAGAACTTATCTGAACAACATACTTGTGCTACTATTCATTTCGATGGTTGAAAATCGCTGTCGATCGCAGTCGCTACTGGATTGAGTCATGGTCTCCCCTTGCACAAAGAATCTTTGGTTTTGGATTAAGTGAGCAAACGAGAAGATGCTGCTCGTGTGCGCGAGTGGCCCCCTAAAGCACGAGACTCTGTGTGTGTGTGCCTACCAACTAAGATTCCATGCTTTGAGGGTTTTCTATAAACGTAAATGCTATCGTTTGCCTGTTGAATGATCACATTACGATGCTCCCCAGGAAACCCCGCCACTAGATTTTCGTCCTTGTCGATTTCCGATTCGTAGCTCGAAAGAACTTATCTGAACAACATACTTGTGCTACTATTCATTTCGATGGTTGAAAATCGCTGTCGATCGCAGTCGCTACTGGATTGAGTCATGGTCTCCCCTTGCACAAAGAATCTTTGGTTTTGGATTAAGTGAGCAAACGAGAAGATGCTGCTCGTGTGCGCGAGTGGCCCCCTAAAGCACGAGACTCTGTGTGTGTGTGCCTACCAACTAAGATTCCATGCTTTGAGGGTTTTCTATAAACGTAAATGCTATCGTTTGCCTGTTGAATGATCACATTACGATGCTCCCCAGGAAACCCCGCCACTAGATTTTCGTCCTTGTCGATTTCCGATTCGTAGCTCGAAAGAACTTATCTGAACAACATACTTGTGCTACTATTCATTTCGATGGTTGAAAATCGCTGTCGATCGCAGTCGCTACTGGATTGAGTCATGGTCTCCCCTTGCACAAAGAATCTTTGGTTTTGGATTAAGTGAGCAAACGAGAAGATGCTGCTCGTGTGCGCGAGTGGCCCCCTAAAGCACGAGACTCTGTGTGTGTGTGCCTACCAACTAAGATTCCATGCTTTGAGGGTTTTCTATAAACGTAAATGCTATCGTTTGCCTGTTGAATGATCACATTACGATGCTCCCCAGGAAACCCCGCCACTAGATTTTCGTCCTTGTCGATTTCCGATTCGTAGCTCGAAAGAACTTATCTGAACAACATACTTGTGCTACTATTCATTTCGATGGTTGAAAATCGCTGTCGATTGCAGTCGCTACTGGATTGAGTCATGGTCTCCCCTTGCACAAAGAATCTTTGGTTTTGGATTAAGTGAGCAAACGAGAAGATGCTGCTCGTGTGCGCGAGTGGCCCCCTAAAGCACGAGACTCTGTGTGTGTGTGCCTACCAACTAAGATTCCATGCTTTGAGGGTTTTCTATAAACGTAAATGCTATCGTTTGCCTGTTGAATGATCACATTACGATGCTCCCCAGGAAACCCCGCCACTAGATTTTCGTCCTTGTCGATTTCCGATTCGTAGCTCGAAAGAACTTATCTGAACAACATACTTGTGCTACTATTCATTTCGATGGTTGAAAATCGCTGTCGATCGCAGTCGCTACTGGATTGAGTCATGGTCTCCCCTTGCACAAAGAATCTTTGATTTTGGATTAAGTGAGCAAACGAGAAGATGCTGCTCGTGTGCGCGAGTGGCCCCCTAAAGCACGAGACTCTGTGTGTGTGTGCCTACCAACTAAGATTCCATGCTTTGAGGGTTTTCTATAAACGTAAATGCTATCGTTTGCCTGTTGAATGATCACATTACGATGCTCCCCAGGAAACCCCGCCACTAGATTTTCGTCCTTGTCGATTTCCGATTCGTAGCTCGAAAGAACTTATCTGAACAACATACTTGTGCTACTATTCATTTCGATGGTTGAAAATCGCTGTCGATCGCAGTCGCTACTGGATTGAGTCATGGTCTCCCCTTGCACAAAGAATCTTTGGTTTTGGATTAAGTGAGCAAACGAGAAGATGCTGCTCGTGTGCGCGAGTGGCCCCCTAAAGCACGAGACTCTGTGTGTGTGTGCCTACCAACTAAGATTCCATGCTTTGAGGGTTTTCTATAAACGTAAATGCTATCGTTTGCCTGTTGAATGATCACATTACGATGCTCCCCAGGAAACCCCGCCACTAGATTTTCGTCCTTGTCGATTTCCGATTCGTAGCTCGAAAGAACTTATCTGAACAACATACTTGTGCTACTATTCATTTCGATGGTTGAAAATCGCTGTCGATCGCAGTCGCTACTGGATTGAGTCATGGTCTCCCCTTGCACAAAGAATCTTTGGTTTTGGATTAAGTGAGCAAACGAGAAGATGCTGCTCGTGTGCGCGAGTGGCCCCCTAAAGCACGAGACTCTGTGTGTGTGTGCCTACCAACTAAGATTCCATGCTTTGAGGGTTTTCTATAAACGTAAATGCTATCGTTTGCCTGTTGAATGATCACATTACGATGCTCCCCAGGAAACCCCGCCACTAGATTTTCGTCCTTGTCGATTTCCGATTCGTAGCTCGAAAGAACTTATCTGAACAACATACTTGTGCTACTATTCATTTCGATGGTTGAAAATCGCTGTCGATCGCAGTCGCTACTGGATTGAGTCATGGTCTCCCCTTGCACAAAGAATCTTTGGTTTTGGATTAAGTGAGCAAACGAGAAGATGCTGCTCGTGTGCGCGAGTGGCCCCCTAAAGCACGAGACTCTGTGTGTGTGTGCCTACCAACTAAGATTCCATGCTTTGAGGGTTTTCTATAAACGTAAATGCTATCGTTTGCCTGTTGAATGATCACATTACGATGCTCCCCAGGAAACCCCGCCACTAGATTTTCGTCCTTGTCGATTTCCGATTCGTAGCTCGAAAGAACTTATCTGAACAACATACTTGTGCTACTATTCATTTCGATGGTTGAAAATCGCTGTCGATCGCAGTCGCTACTGGATTGAGTCATGGTCTCCCCTTGCACAAAGAATCTTTGGTTTTGGATTAAGTGAGCAAACGAGAAGATGCTGCTCGTGTGCGCGAGTGGCCCCCTAAAGCACGAGACTCTGTGTGTGTGTGCCTACCAACTAAGATTCCATGCTTTGAGGGTTTTCTATAAACGTAAATGCTATCGTTTGCCTGTTGAATGATCACATTACGATGCTCCCCAGGAAACCCCGCCACTAGATTTTCGTCCTTGTCGATTTCCGATTCGTAGCTCGAAAGAACTTATCTGAACAACATACTTGTGCTACTATTCATTTCGATGGTTGAAAATCGCTGTCGATCGCAGTCGCTACTGGATTGAGTCATGGTCTCCCCTTGCACAAAGAATCTTTGGTTTTGGATTAAGTGAGCAAACGAGAAGATGCTGCTCGTGTGCGCGAGTGGCCCCCTAAAGCACGAGACTCTGTGTGTGTGTGCCTACCAACTAAGATTCCATGCTTTGAGGGTTTTCTATAAACGTAAATGCTATCGTTTGCCTGTTGAATGATCACATTACGATGCTCCCCAGGAAACCCCGCCACTAGATTTTCGTCCTTGTCGATTTCCGATTCGTAGCTCGAAAGAACTTATCTGAACAACATACTTGTGCTACTATTCATTTCGATGGTTGAAAATCGCTGTCGATTGCAGTCGCTACTGGATTGAGTCATGGTCTCCCCTTGCACAAAGAATCTTTGGTTTTGGATTAAGTGAGCAAACGAGAAGATGCTGCTCGTGTGCGCGAGTGGCCCCCTAAAGCACGAGACTCTGTGTGTGTGTGCCTACCAACTAAGATTCCATGCTTTGAGGGTTTTCTATAAACGTAAATGCTATCGTTTGCCTGTTGAATGATCACATTACGATGCTCCCCAGGAAACCCCGCCACTAGATTTTCGTCCTTGTCGATTTCCGATTCGTAGCTCGAAAGAACTTATCTGAACAACATACTTGTGCTACTATTCATTTCGATGGTTGAAAATCGCTGTCGATCGCAGTCGCTACTGGATTGAGTCATGGTCTCCCCTTGCACAAAGAATCTTTGGTTTTGGATTAAGTGAGCAAACGAGAAGATGCTGCTCGTGTGCGCGAGTGGCCCCCTAAAGCACGAGACTCTGTGTGTGTGTGCCTACCAACTAAGATTCCATGCTTTGAGGGTTTTCTATAAACGTAAATGCTATCGTTTGCCTGTTGAATGATCACATTACGATGCTCCCCAGGAAACCCCGCCACTAGATTTTCGTCCTTGTCGATTTCCGATTCGTAGCTCGAAAGAACTTGTCTGAACAACATACTTGTGCTACTATTCATTTCGATGGTTGAAAATCGCTGTCGATCGCAGTCGCTACTGGATTGAGTCATGGTCTCCCCTTGCACAAAGAATCTTTGGTTTTGGATTAAGTGAGCAAACGAGAAGATGCTGCTCGTGTGCGCGAGTGGCCCCCTAAAGCACGAGACTCTGTGTGTGTGTGCCTACCAACTAAGATTCCATGCTTTGAGGGTTTTCTATAAACGTAAATGCTATCGTTTGCCTGTTGAATGATCACATTACGATGCTCCCCAGGAAACCCCGCCACTAGATTTTCGTCCTTGTCGATTTCCGATTCGTAGCTCGAAAGAACTTGTCTGAACAACATACTTGTGCTACTATTCATTTCGATGGTTGAAAATCGCTGTCGATCGCAGTCGCTACTGGATTGAGTCATGGTCTCCCCTTGCTCAAAGAATCTTTGGTTTTGGATTAAGTGAGCAAACGAGAAGATGCTGCTCGTGTGCGCGAGTGGCCCCCTAAAGCACGAGACTCTGTGTGTGTGTGCCTACCAACTAAGATTCCATGCTTTGAGGGTTTTCTATTAACGTAAATGCTATCGTTTGCCTGTTGAATGATCACATTACGATGCTCCCCAGGAAACCCCGCCACTAGATTTTCGTCCTTGTCGATTTCCGATTCGTAGCTCGAAAGAACTTATCTGAACAACATACTTGTGCTACTATTCATTTCGATGGTTGAAAATCGCTGTCGATCGCAGTCGCTACTGGATTGAGTCATGGTCTCCCCTTGCACAAAGAATCTTTGGTTTTGGATTAAGTGAGCAAACGAGAAGATGCTGCTCGTGTGCGCGAGTGGCCCCCTAAAGCACGAGACTCTGTGTGTGTGTGCCTACCAACTAAGATTCCATGCTTTGAGGGTTTTCTATAAACGTAAATGCTATCGTTTGCCTGTTGAATGATCACATTACGATGCTCCCCAGGAAACCCCGCCACTAGATTTTCGTCCTTGTCGATTTCCGATTCGTAGCTCGAAAGAACTTATCTGAACAACATACTTGTGCTACTATTCATTTCGATGGTTGAAAATCGCTGTCGATCGCAGTCGCTACTGGATTGAGTCATGGTCTCCCCTTGCACAAAGAATCTTTGGTTTTGGATTAAGTGAGCAAACGAGAAGATGCTGCTCGTGTGCGCGAGTGGCCCCCTAAAGCACGAGACTCTGTGTGTGTGTGCCTACCAACTAAGATTCCATGCTTTGAGGGTTTTCTATAAACGTAAATGCTATCGTTTGCCTGTTGAATGATCACATTACGATGCTCCCCAGGAAACCCCGCCACTAGATTTTCGTCCTTGTCGATTTCCGATTCGTAGCTCGAAAGAACTTATCTGAACAACATACTTGTGCTACTATTCATTTCGATGGTTGAAAATCGCTGTCGATCGCAGTCGCTACTGGATTGAGTCATGGTCTCCCCTTGCACAAAGAATCTTTGGTTTTGGATTAAGTGAGCAAACGAGAAGATGCTGCTCGTGTGCGCGAGTGGCCCCCTAAAGCACGAGACTCTGTGTGTGTGTGCCTACCAACTAAGATTCCATGCTTTGAGGGTTTTCTATAAACGTAAATGCTATCGTTTGCCTGTTGAATGATCACATTACGATGCTCCCCAGGAAACCCCGCCACTAGATTTTCGTCCTTGTCGATTTCCGATTCGTAGCTCGAAAGAACTTATCTGAACAACATACTTGTGCTACTATTCATTTCGATGGTTGAAAATCGCTGTCGATCGCAGTCGCTACTGGATTGAGTCATGGTCTCTCCTTGCACAAAGAATCTTTGGTTTTGGATTAAGTGAGCAAACGAGAAGATGCTGCTTGCGTGCGCGAGTGGCCCCCTAAAGCACGAGACTTTGTGTGTGTGTGCCTACCAACTAAGATTCCATGCTTTGAGGGTTTTCTATAAACGTAAATGCTATCGTTTGCCTGTTGAATGATCACATTACGATGCTCCCCAGGAAACCCCGCCACTAGATTTTCGTCCTTGTCGATTTCCGATTCGTAGCTCGAAAGAACTTATCTGAACAACATACTTGTGCTACTATTCATTTCGATGGTTGAAAATCGCTGTCGATCGCAGTCGCTACTGGATTGAGTCATGGTCTCTCCTTGCACAAAGAATCTTTGGTTTTGGATTAAGTGAGCAAACGAGAAGATGCTGCTTGCGTGCGCGAGTGGCCCCCTAAAGCACGAGACTTTGTGTGTGTGTGCCTACCAACTAAGATTCCATGCTTTGAGGGTTTTCTATAAACGTAAATGCTATCGTTTGCCTGTTGAATGATCACATTACGATGCTCCCCAGGAAACCCCGCCACTAGATTTTCGTCCTTGTCGATTTCCGATTCGTAGCTCGAAAGAACTTATCTGAACAACATACTTGTGCTACTATTCATTTCGATGGTTGAAAATCGCTGTCGATCGCAGTCGCTACTGGATTGAGTCATGGTCTCCCCTTGCACAAAGAATCTTTGGTTTTGGATTAAGTGAGCAAACGAGAAGATGCTGCTCGTGTGCGCGAGTGGCCCCCTAAAGCACGAGACTCTGTGTGTGTGTGCCTACCAACTAAGATTCCATGCTTTGAGGGTTTTCTATTAACGTAAATGCTATCGTTTGCCTGTTAAATGATCACATTACGATGCTCCCCAGGAAACCCCGCCACTAGATTTTCGTCCTTGTCGATTTCCGATTCGTAGCTCGAAAGAACTTATCTGAACAACATACTTGTGCTACTATTCATTTCGATGGTTGAAAATCGCTGTCGATCGCAGTCGCTACTGGATTGAGTCATGGTCTCCCCTTGCACAAAGAATCTTTGGTTTTGGATTAAGTGAGCAAACGAGAAGATGCTGCTCGTGTGCGCGAGTGGCCCCCTAAAGCACGAGACTCTGTGTGTGTGTGCCTACCAACTAAGATTCCATGCTTTGAGGGTTTTCTATAAACGTAAATGCTATCGTTTGCCTGTTGAATGATCACATTACGATGCTCCCCAGGAAACCCCGCCACTAGATTTTCGTCCTTGTCGATTTCCGATTCGTAGCTCGAAAGAACTTATCTGAACAACATACTTGTGCTACTATTCATTTCGATGGTTGAAAATCGCTGTCGATCGCAGTCGCTACTGGATTGAGTCATGGTCTCCCCTTGCACAAAGAATCTTTGGTTTTGGATTAAGTGAGCAAACGAGAAGATGCTGCTCGTGTGCGCGAGTGGCCCCCTAAAGCACGAGACTCTGTGTGTGTGTGCCTACCAACTAAGATTCCATGCTTTGAGGGTTTTCTATAAACGTAAATGCTATCGTTTGCCTGTTGAATGATCACATTACGATGCTCCCCAGGAAACCCCGCCACTAGATTTTCGTCCTTGTCGATTTCCGATTCGTAGCTCGAAAGAACTTATCTGAACAACATACTTGTGCTACTATTCATTTCGATGGTTGAAAATCGCTGTCGATCGCAGTCGCTACTGGATTGAGTCATGGTCTCCCCTTGCACAAAGAATCTTTGGTTTTGGATTAAGTGAGCAAACGAGAAGATGCTGCTCGTGTGCGCGAGTGGCCCCCTAAAGCACGAGACTCTGTGTGTGTGTGCCTACCAACTAAGATTCCATGCTTTGAGGGTTTTCTATTAACGTAAATGCTATCGTTTGCCTGTTAAATGATCACATTACGATGCTCCCCAGGAAACCCCGCCACTAGATTTTCGTCCTTGTCGATTTCCGATTCGTAGCTCGAAAGAACTTATCTGAACAACATACTTGTGCTACTATTCATTTCGATGGTTGAAAATCGCTGTCGATCGCAGTCGCTACTGGATTGAGTCATGGTCTCCCCTTGCACAAAGAATCTTTGGTTTTGGATTAAGTGAGCAAACGAGAAGATGCTGCTTGCGTGCGCGAGTGGCCCCCTAAAGCACGAGACTTTGTGTGTGTGTGCCTACCAACTAAGATTCCATGCTTTGAGGGTTTTCTATAAACGTAAATGCTATCGTTTGCCTGTTGAATGATCACATTACGATGCTCCCCAGGAAACCCCGCCACTAGATTTTCGTCCTTGTCGATTTCCGATTCGTAGCTCGAAAGAACTTATCTGAACAACATACTTGTGCTACTATTCATTTCGATGGTTGAAAATCGCTGTCGATCGCAGTCGCTACTGGATTGAGTCATGGTCTCTCCTTGCACAAAGAATCTTTGGTTTTGGATTAAGTGAGCAAACGAGAAGATGCTGCTTGCGTGCGCGAGTGGCCCCCTAAAGCACGAGACTTTGTGTGTGTGTGCCTACCAACTAAGATTCCATGCTTTGAGGGTTTTCTATAAACGTAAATGCTATCGTTTGCCTGTTGAATGATCACATTACGATGCTCCCCAGGAAACCCCGCCACTAGATTTTCGTCCTTGTCGATTTCCGATTCGTAGCTCGAAAGAACTTATCTGAACAACATACTTGTGCTACTATTCATTTCGATGGTTGAAAATCGCTGTCGATCGCAGTCGCTACTGGATTGAGTCATGGTCTCCCCTTGCACAAAGAATCTTTGGTTTTGGATTAAGTGAGCAAACGAGAAGATGCTGCTCGTGTGCGCGAGTGGCCCCCTAAAGCACGAGACTTTGTGTGTGTGTGCCTACCAACTAAGATTCCATGCTTTGAGGGTTTTCTATAAACGTAAATGCTATCGTTTGCCTGTTGAATGATCACATTACGATGCTCCCCAGGAAACCCCGCCACTAGATTTTCGTCCTTGTCGATTTCCGATTCGTAGCTCGAAAGAACTTATCTGAACAACATACTTGTGCTACTATTCATTTCGATGGTTGAAAATCGCTGTCGATCGCAGTCGCTACTGGATTGAGTCATGGTCTCCCCTTGCACAAAGAATCTTTGGTTTTGGATTAAGTGAGCAAACGAGAAGATGCTGCGTGTGCGCGCGAGTGGCCCCCTAAAGCACGAGACTGTGTGTGTGTGTGTGCCTACCAACTAAGATTCCATGCTTTGAGGGTTTTCTATTAACGTAAATGCTATCGTTTGCCTGTTGAATGATCACATTACGATGCTCCCCAGGATACCCCGCCACCCGATTCGTAGCTCGAAAGAACTTACCTGAACAACATACTTGTGCTACTATTCATTTCGATGGTTGAAAATCGCTATCGATCGCAGTCGCTACTGGATTGAGTCATGGTCTCCCCTTGCACAAAGAATCTTTGGTTTTGGATTAAGTGAGCAAACGAGAAGATGCTGCTTGTGCGCGCGAGTGGCCCCCTAAAGCACGAGACTCTGTGTGTGTGTGTGCCTACCAACTAAGATTCCATGCTTTGAGGGTTTTCTATTAACGTAAATGCTATCGTTTGCCTGTTAAATGATCACATTACGATGCTCCCCAGGAAACCCCGCCACTAGATTTTCGTCCTTGTAGATTTCCGATTCGTAGCTCGAAAGAACTTACCTGAACAACATACTTGTGCTACTATTCATTTCGATGGTTGAAAATCGCTGTCGATTGCAGTCGCTACTGGATTGAGTCATGGTCTCTCCTTGCACAAAGAATCTTTGGTTTTGGATTAAGTGAGCAAACGAGAAGATGCTGCTTGTGCGCGCGAGTGGCCCCCTAAAGCACGAGACTCTGTGTGTGTGTGCCTACCAACTAAGATTCCATGCTTTGAGGGTTTTCTATTAACGTAAATGCTATCGTTTGCCTGTTAAATGATCACATTACGATGCTCCCCAGGAAACCCCGCCACTAGATTTTCGTCCTTGTCGATTTCCGATTCGTAGCTCGAAAGAACTTATCTGAACAACATACTTGTGCTACTATTCATTTCGATGGTTGAAAATCGCTGTCGATCGCAGTCGCTACTGGATTGAGTCATGGTCTCTCCTTGCACAAAGAATCTTTGGTTTTGGATTAAGTGAGCAAACGAGAAGATGCTGCTTGCGTGCGCGAGTGGCCCCCTAAAGCACGAGACTTTGTGTGTGTGTGCCTACCAACTAAGATTCCATGCTTTGAGGGTTTTCTATAAACGTAAATGCTATCGTTTGCCTGTTGAATGATCACATTACGATGCTCCCCAGGAAACCCCGCCACTAGATTTTCGTCCTTGTCGATTTCCGATTCGTAGCTCGAAAGAACTTATCTGAACAACATACTTGTGCTACTATTCATTTCGATGGTTGAAAATCGCTGTCGATCGCAGTCGCTACTGGATTGAGTCATGGTCTCCCCTTGCACAAAGAATCTTTGGTTTTGGATTAAGTGAGCAAACGAGAAGATGCTGCTCGTGTGCGCGAGTGGCCCCCTAAAGCACGAGACTCTGTGTGTGTGTGCCTACCAACTAAGATTCCATGCTTTGAGGGTTTTCTATTAACGAAAATGCTATCGTTTGCCTGTTGAATGATCACATTACGATGCTCCCCAGGAAACCCCGCCACTAGATTTTCGTCCTTGTCGATTTCCGATTCGTAGCTCGAAAGAACTTATCTGAACAACATACTTGTGCTACTATTCATTTCGATGGTTGAAAATCGCTATCGATCGCAGTCGCTACTGGATTGAGTCATGGTCTCCCCTTGCACAAAGAATCTTTGGTTTTGGATTAAGTGAGCAAACGAGAAGATGCTGCGTGTGCGCGCGAGTGGCCCCCTAAAGCACGAGACTGTGTGTGTGTGTGCCTACCAACTAAGATTCCATGCTTTGAGGGTTTTCTATTAACGTAAATGCTATCGTTTGCCTGTTAAATGATCACATTACGATGCTCCCCAGGATACCCCGCCACCCGAATCGTAGCTCGAAAGAACTTACCTGAACAACATACTTGTGCTACTATTCATTTCGATGGTTGAAAATCGCTGTCGATCGCAGTCGCTACTGGATTGAGTCATGGTCTCCCCTTGCTCAAAGAATCTTTGGTTTTGGATTAAGTGAGCAAACGAGAAGATGCTGCTTGTGCGCGCGAGTGGCCCCCTAAAGCACGAGACTCTGTGTGTGTGTGTGCCTACCAACTAAGATTCCATGCTTTGAGGGTTTTCTATTAACGTAAATGCTATCGTTTGCCTGTTGAATGATCACATTTCGATGCTCCCCAGGATACCCCGCCACCCGAATCGTAGCTCGAAAGAACTTACCTGAACAACATACTTGTGCTACTACTCATTTCGATGGTTGAAAATCGCTATCGATCGCAGTCGCTACTGGATTGAGTCATGGTCTCTCCTTGCACAAAGAATCTTTGGTTTTGGATTAAGTGAGCAAACGAGAAGATGCTGCTTGTGCGCGCGAGTGGCCCCCTAAAGCACGAGACTCTGTGTGTGTGTGTGTGCCTACCAACTAAGATTCCATGCTTTGAGGGTTTTCTATTAACGTAAATGCTATCGTTTGCCTGTTGAATGATCACATTACGATGCTCCCCAGGATACCCCGCCACCCGATTCGTAGCTCGAAAGAACTTACCTGAACAACATACTTGTGCTACTACTCATTTCGATGGTTGAAAATCGCTATCGATCGCAGTCGCTACTGGATTGAGTCATGGTCTCTCCTTGCACAAAGAATCTTTGGTTTTGGATTAAGTGAGCAAACGAGAAGATGCTGCTTGTGCGCGCGAGTGGCCCCCTAAAGCACGAGACTCTGTGTGTGTGTGTGCCTACCAACTAAGATTCCATGCTTTGAGGGTTTTCTATTAACGTAAATGCTATCGTTTGCCTGTTGAATGATCACATTACGATGCTCCCCAGGATACCCCGCCACCCGATTCGTAGCTCGAAAGAACTTACCTGAACAACATACTTGTGCTACTACTCATTTCGATGGTTGAAAATCGCTGTCGATCGCAGTCGCTACTGGATTGAGTCATGGTCTCCCCTTGCACAAAGAATCTTTGGTTTTGGATTAAGTGAGCAAACGAGAAGATGCTGCTCGTGTGCGCGAGTGGCCCCCTAAAGCACGAGACTCTGTGTGTGTGTGTGCCTACCAACTAAGATTCCATGCTTTGAGGGTTTTCTATAAACGTAAATGCTATCGTTTGCCTGTTAAATGATCACATTACGATGCTCCCCAGGAAACCCCGCCACTAGATTTTCGTCCTTGTCGATTTCCGATTCGTAGCTCGAAAGAACTTATCTGAACAACATACTTGTGCTACTATTCATTTCGATGGTTGAAAATCGCTGTCGATCGCAGTCGCTACTGGATTGAGTCATGGTCTCCCCTTGCACAAAGAATCTTTGGTTTTGGATTAAGTGAGCAAACGAGAAGATGCTGCTCGTGTGCGCGAGTGGCCCCCTAAAGCACGAGACTCTGTGTGTGTGTGCCTACCAACTAAGATTCCATGCTTTGAGGGTTTTCTATTAACGTAAATGCTATCGTTTGCCTGTTAAATGATCACATTACGATGCTCCCCAGGAAACCCCGCCACTAGATTTTCGTCCTTGTCGATTTCCGATTCGTAGCTCGAAAGAACTTATCTGAACAACATACTTGTGCTACTATTCATTACGATGGTTGAAAATCGCTGTCGATCGCAGTCGCTACTGGATTGAGTCATGGTCTCTCCTTGCACAAAGAATCTTTGGTTTTGGATTAAGTGAGCAAACGAGAAGATGCTGCTTGTGCGCGCGAGTGGCCCCCTAAAGCACGAGACTCTGTGTGTGTGTGCCTACCAACTAAGATTCCATGCTTTGAGGGTTTTCTATTAACGTAAATGCTATCGTTTGCCTGTTAAATGATCACATTACGATGCTCCCCAGGAAACCCCGCCACTAGATTTTCGTCCTTGTCGATTTCCGATTCGTAGCTCGAAAGAACTTATCTGAACAACATACTTGTGCTACTATTCATTTCGATGGTTGAAAATCGCTGTCGATTGCAGTCGCTACTGGATTGAGTCATGGTCTCTCCTTGCACAAAGAATCTTTGGTTTTGGATTAAGTGAGCAAACGAGAAGATGCTGCTTGTGCGCGCGAGTGGCCCCCTAAAGCACGAGACTCTGTGTGTGTGTGCCTACCAACTAAGATTCCATGCTTTGAGGGTTTTCTATTAACGTAAATGCTATCGTTTGCCTGTTAAATGATCACATTACGATGCTCCCCAGGAAACCCCGCCACTAGATTTTCGTCCTTGTCGATTTCCGATTCGTAGCTCGAAAGAACTTATCTGAACAACATACTTGTGCTACTATTCATTTCGATGGTTGAAAATCGCTGTCGATTGCAGTCGCTACTGGATTGAGTCATGGTCTCTCCTTGCACAAAGAATCTTTGGTTTTGGATTAAGTGAGCAAACGAGAAGATGCTGCTTGTGCGCGCGAGTGGCCCCCTAAAGCACGAGACTCTGTGTGTGTGTGCCTACCAACTAAGATTCCATGCTTTGAGGGTTTTCTATTAACGTAAATGCTATCGTTTGCCTGTTAAATGATCACATTACGATGCTCCCCAGGAAACCCCGCCACTAGATTTTCGTCCTTGTCGATTTCCGATTCGTAGCTCGAAAGAACTTATCTGAACAACATACTTGTGCTACTATTCATTTCGATGGTTGAAAATCGCTGTCGATTGCAGTCGCTACTGGATTGAGTCATGGTCTCTCCTTGCACAAAGAATCTTTGGTTTTGGATTAAGTGAGCAAACGAGAAGATGCTGCTTGTGCGCGCGAGTGGCCCCCTAAAGCACGAGACTCTGTGTGTGTGTGCCTACCAACTAAGATTCCATGCTTTGAGGGTTTTCTATTAACGTAAATGCTATCGTTTGCCTGTTAAATGATCACATTACGATGCTCCCCAGGAAACCCCGCCACTAGATTTTCGTCCTTGTAGATTTCCGATTCGTAGCTCGAAAGAACTTGTCTGAACAACATACTTGTGCTACTATTCATTTCGATGGTTGAAAATCGCTGTCGATTGCAGTCGCTACTGGATTGAGTCATGGTCTCTCCTTGCACAAAGAATCTTTGGTTTTGGATTAAGTGAGCAAACGAGAAGATGCTGCTTGTGCGCGCGAGTGGCCCCCTAAAGCACGAGACTCTGTGTGTGTGTGCCTACCAACTAAGATTCCATGCTTTGAGGGTTTTCTATAAACGTAAATGCTATCGTTTGCCTGTTGAATGATCACATTACGATGCTCCCCAGGAAACCCCGCCACTAGATTTTCGTCCTTGTCGATTTCCGATTCGTAGCTCGAAAGAACTTATCTGAACAACATACTTGTGCTACTATTCATTACGATGGTTGAAAATCGCTGTCGATCGCAGTCGCTACTGGATTGAGTCATGGTCTCTCCTTGCACAAAGAATCTTTGGTTTTGGATTAAGTGAGCAAACGAGAAGATGCTGCTCGTGTGCGCGAGTGGCCCCCTAAAGCACGAGACTCTGTGTGTGTGTGTGTGCCTACCAACTAAGATTCCATGCTTTGAGGGTTTTCTATTAACGTAAATGCTATCGTTTGCCTGTTGAATGATCACATTACGATGCTCCCCAGGAAACCCCGCCACTAGATTTTCGTCCTTGTAGATTTCCGATTCGTAGCTCGAAAGAACTTGTCTGAACAACATACTTGTGCTACTATTCATTTCGATGGTTGAAAATCGCTGTCGATTGCAGTCGCTACTGGATTGAGTCATGGTCTCTCCTTGCACAAAGAATCTTTGGTTTTGGATTAAGTGAGCAAACGAGAAGATGCTGCTTGTGCGCGCGAGTGGCCCCCTAAAGCACGAGACTCTGTGTGTGTGTGCCTACCAACTAAGATTCCATGCTTTGAGGGTTTTCTATTAACGTAAATGCTATCGTTTGCCTGTTGAATGATCACATTACGATGCTCCCCAGGAAACCCCGCCACTAGATTTTCGTCCTTGTCGATTTCCGATTCGTAGCTCGAAAGAACTTACCTGAACAACATACTTGTGCTACTATTCATTTCGATGGTTGAAAATCGCTGTCGATTGCAGTCGCTACTGGATTGAGTCATGGTCTCTCCTTGCACAAAGAATCTTTGGTTTTGGATTAAGTGAGCAAACGAGAAGATGCTGCTTGTGCGCGCGAGTGGCCCCCTAAAGCACGAGACTCTGTGTGTGTGTGCCTACCAACTAAGATTCCATGCTTTGAGGGTTTTCTATTAACGTAAATGCTATCGTTTGCCTGTTAAATGATCACATTACGATGCTCCCCAGGAAACCCCGCCACTAGATTTTCGTCCTTGTCGATTTCCGATTCGTAGCTCGAAAGAACTTATCTGAACAACATACTTGTGCTACTATTCATTTCGATGGTTGAAAATCGCTGTCGATCGCAGTCGCTACTGGATTGAGTCATGGTCTCTCCTTGCACAAAGAATCTTTGGTTTTGGATTAAGTGAGCAAACGAGAAGATGCTGCTTGTGCGCGCGAGTGGCCCCCTAAAGCACGAGACTCTGTGTGTGTGTGCCTACCAACTAAGATTCCATGCTTTGAGGGTTTTCTATTAACGTAAATGCTATCGTTTGCCTGTTGAATGATCACATTTCGATGCTCCCCAGGAAACCCCGCCACTAGATTTTCGTCCTTGTAGATTTCCGATTCGTAGCTCGAAAGAACTTACCTGAACAACATACTTGTGCTACTATTCATTTCGATGGTTGAAAATCGCTGTCGATCGCAGTCGCTACTGGATTGAGTCATGGTCTCCCCTTGCTCAAAGAATCTTTGGTTTTGGATTAAGTGAGCAAACGAGAAGATGCTGCTCGTGTGCGCGAGTGGCCCCCTAAAGCACGAGACTCTGTGTGTGTGTGCCTACCAACTAAGATTCCATGCTTTGAGGGTTTTCTATTAACGTAAATGCTATCGTTTGCCTGTTGAATGATCACATTTCGATGCTCCCCAGGAAACCCCGCCACTAGATTTTCGTCCTTGTAGATTTCCGATTCGTAGCTCGAAAGAACTTACCTGAACAACATACTTGTGCTACTATTCATTTCGATGGTTGAAAATCGCTGTCGATCGCAGTCGCTACTGGATTGAGTCATGGTCTCCCCTTGCTCAAAGAATCTTTGGTTTTGGATTAAGTGAGCAAACGAGAAGATGCTGCTCGTGTGCGCGAGTGGCCCCCTAAAGCACGAGACTCTGTGTGTGTGTGCCTACCAACTAAGATTCCATGCTTTGAGGGTTTTCTATTAACGTAAATGCTATCGTTTGCCTGTTGAATGATCACATTTCGATGCTCCCCAGGAAACCCCGCCACTAGATTTTCGTCCTTGTAGATTTCCGATTCGTAGCTCGAAAGAACTTACCTGAACAACATACTTGTGCTACTATTCATTTCGATGGTTGAAAATCGCTGTCGATCGCAGTCGCTACTGGATTGAGTCATGGTCTCTCCTTGCACAAAGAATCTTTGGTTTTGGATTAAGTGAGCAAACGAGAAGATGCTGCTCGTGTGCGCGAGTGGCCCCCTAAAGCACGAGACTCTGTGTGTGTGTGCCTACCAACTAAGATTCCATGCTTTGAGGGTTTTCTATAAACGTAAATGCTATCGTTTGCCTGTTGAATGATCACATTACGATGCTCCCCAGGAAACCCCGCCACTAGATTTTCGTCCTTGTCGATTTCCGATTCGTAGCTCGAAAGAACTTATCTGAACAACATACTTGTGCTACTATTCATTTCGATGGTTGAAAATCGCTGTCGATTGCAGTCGCTACTGGATTGAGTCATGGTCTCCCCTTGCACAAAGAATCTTTGATTTTGGATTAAGTGAGCAAACGAGAAGATGCTGCTTGTGCGCGCGAGTGGCCCCCTAAAGCACGAGACTCTGTGTGTGTGTGCCTACCAACTAAGATTCCATGCTTTGAGGGTTTTCTATTAACGTAAATGCTATCGTTTGCCTGTTGAATGATCACATTTCGATGCTCCCCAGGAAACCCCGCCACTAGATTTTCGTCCTTGTAGATTTCCGATTCGTAGCTCGAAAGAACTTACCTGAACAACATACTTGTGCTACTACTCATTTCGATGGTTGAAAATCGCTATCGATCGCAGTCGCTACTGGATTGAGTCATGGTCTCTCCTTGCACAAAGAATCTTTGGTTTTGGATTAAGTGAGCAAACGAGAAGATGCTGCTCGTGCGCGCGAGTGGCCCCCTAAAGCACGAGACTCTGTGTGTGTGTGCCTACCAACTAAGATTCCATGCTTTGAGGGTTTTCTATTAACGTAAATGCTATCGTTTGCCTGTTGAATGATCACATTTCGATGCTCCCCAGGAAACCCCGCCACTAGATTTTCGTCCTTGTAGATTTCCGATTCGTAGCTCGAAAGAACTTACCTGAACAACATACTTGTGCTACTACTCATTTCGATGGTTGAAAATCGCTATCGATCGCAGTCGCTACTGGATTGAGTCATGGTCTCTCCTTGCACAAAGAATCTTTGGTTTTGGATTAAGTGAGCAAACGAGAAGATGCTGCTCGTGCGCGCGAGTGGCCCCCTAAAGCACGAGACTCTGTGTGTGTGTGCCTACCAACTAAGATTCCATGCTTTGAGGGTTTTCTATTAACGTAAATGCTATCGTTTGCCTGTTGAATGATCACATTTCGATGCTCCCCAGGAAACCCCGCCACTAGATTTTCGTCCTTGTAGATTTCCGATTCGTAGCTCGAAAGAACTTACCTGAACAACATACTTGTGCTACTATTCATTTCGATGGTTGAAAATCGCTGTCGATTGCAGTCGCTACTGGATTGAGTCATGGTCTCCCCTTGCACAAAGAATCTTTGATTTTGGATTAAGTGAGCAAACGAGAAGATGCTGCTTGTGCGCGCGAGTGGCCCCCTAAAGCACGAGACTCTGTGTGTGTGTGCCTACCAACTAAGATTCCATGCTTTGAGGGTTTTCTATTAACGTAAATGCTATCGTTTGCCTGTTGAATGATCACATTTCGATGCTCCCCAGGAAACCCCGCCACTAGATTTTCGTCCTTGTAGATTTCCGATTCGTAGCTCGAAAGAACTTACCTGAACAACATACTTGTGCTACTATTCATTTCGATGGTTGAAAATCGCTGTCGATCGCAGTCGCTACTGGATTGAGTCATGGTCTCTCCTTGCACAAAGAATCTTTGGTTTTGGATTAAGTGAGCAAACGAGAAGATGCTGCTCGTGTGCGCGAGTGGCCCCCTAAAGCACGAGACTCTGTGTGTGTGTGCCTACCAACTAAGATTCCATGCTTTGAGGGTTTTCTATTAACGTAAATGCTATCGTTTGCCTGTTGAATGATCACATTTCGATGCTCCCCAGGAAACCCCGCCACTAGATTTTCGTCCTTGTAGATTTCCGATTCGTAGCTCGAAAGAACTTACCTGAACAACATACTTGTGCTACTACTCATTTCGATGGTTGAAAATCGCTATCGATCGCAGTCGCTACTGGATTGAGTCATGGTCTCTCCTTGCACAAAGAATCTTTGGTTTTGGATTAAGTGAGCAAACGAGAAGATGCTGCTCGTGCGCGCGAGTGGCCCCCTAAAGCACGAGACTCTGTGTGTGTGTGCCTACCAACTAAGATTCCATGCTTTGAGGGTTTTCTATTAACGTAAATGCTATCGTTTGCCTGTTGAATGATCACATTTCGATGCTCCCCAGGAAACCCCGCCACTAGATTTTCGTCCTTGTAGATTTCCGATTCGTAGCTCGAAAGAACTTACCTGAACAACATACTTGTGCTACTATTCATTTCGATGGTTGAAAATCGCTGTCGATCGCAGTCGCTACTGGATTGAGTCATGGTCTCCCCTTGCACAAAGAATCTTTGGTTTTGGATTAAGTGAGCAAACGAGAAGATGCTGCTCGTGTGCGCGAGTGGCCCCCTAAAGCACGAGACTCTGTGTGTGTGTGCCTACCAACTAAGATTCCATGCTTTGAGGGTTTTCTATAAACGTAAATGCTATCGTTTGCCTGTTGAATGATCACATTACGATGCTCCCCAGGAAACCCCGCCACCCGATTCGTAGCTCGAAAGAACTTACCTGAACAACATACTTGTGCTACTACTCATTTCGATGGTTGAAAATCGCTGTCGATCGCAGTCGCTACTGGATTGAGTCATGGTCTCTCCTTGCACAAAGAATCTTTGGTTTTGGATTATGTGAGCAAACGAGAAGATGCTGCTCGTGTGCGCGAGTGGCCCCCTAAAGCACGAGACTGTGTGTGTGTGTGCCTACCAACTAAGATTCCATGCTTTGAGGGTTTTCTATTAACGTAAATGCTATCGTTTGCCTGTTGAATGATCACATTACGATGCTCCCCAGGACACCCCGCCACCCGATTCGTAGCTCGAAAGAACTTACCTGAACAACATACTTGTGCTACTACTCATTTCGATGGTTGAAAATCGCTGTCGATCGCAGTCGCTACTGGATTGAGTCATGGTCTCTCCTTGCACAAAGAATCTTTGATTTTGGATTAAGTGAGCAAACGAGAAGATGCTGCTCGTGTGCGCGAGTGGCCCCCTAAAGCACGAGACTGTGTGTGTGTGTGTGCCTACCAACTAAGATTCCATGCTTTGAGGGTTTTCTATTAACGTAAATGCTATCGTTTGCCTGTTGAATGATCACATTACGATGCTCCCCAGGACACCCCGCCACCCGATTCGTAGCTCGAAAGAACTTACCTGAACAACATACTTGTGCTACTACTCATTTCGATGGTTGAAAATCGCTGTCGATCGCAGTCGCTACTGGATTGAGTCATGGTCTCTCCTTGCACAAAGAATCTTTGGTTTTGGATTATGTGAGCAAACGAGAAGATGCTGCTCGTGTGCGCGAGTGGCCCCCTAAAGCACGAGACTGTGTGTGTGTGTGTGCCTACCAACTAAGATTCCATGCTTTGAGGGTTTTCTATTAACGTAAATGCTATCGTTTGCCTGTTGAATGATCACATTACGATGCTCCCCAGGACACCCCGCCACCCGATTCGTAGCTCGAAAGAACTTACCTGAACAACATACTTGTGCTACTACTCATTTCGATGGTTGAAAATCGCTGTCGATCGCAGTCGCTACTGGATTGAGTCATGGTCTCTCCTTGCACAAAGAATCTTTGGTTTTGGATTATGTGAGCAAACGAGAAGATGCTGCTCGTGTGCGCGAGTGGCCCCCTAAAGCACGAGACTGTGTGTGTGTGTGTGCCTACCAACTAAGATTCCATGCTTTGAGGGTTTTCTATTAACGTAAATGCTATCGTTTGCCTGTTGAATGATCACATTACGATGCTCCCCAGGACACCCCGCCACCCGATTCGTAGCTCGAAAGAACTTACCTGAACAACATACTTGTGCTACTACTCATTTCGATGGTTGAAAATCGCTATCGATCGCAGTCGCTACTGGATTGAGTCATGGTCTCTCCTTGCACAAAGAATCTTTGGTTTTGGATTAAGTGAGCAAACGAGAAGATGCTGCTCGTGTGCGCGAGTGGCCCCCTAAAGCACGAGACTGTGTGTGTGTGTGTGCCTACCAACTAAGATTCCATGCTTTGAGGGTTTTCTATTAACGTAAATGCTATCGTTTGCCTGTTGAATGATCACATTACGATGCTCCCCAGGAAACCCCGCCACCCGATTCGTAGCTCGAAAGAACTTACCTGAACAACATACTTGTGCTACTACTCATTTCGATGGTTGAAAATCGCTGTCGATCGCAGTCGCTACTGGATTGAGTCATGGTCTCTCCTTGCACAAAGAATCTTTGGTTTTGGATTATGTGAGCAAACGAGAAGATGCTGCTCGTGTGCGCGAGTGGCCCCCTAAAGCACGAGACTGTGTGTGTGTGTGCCTACCAACTAAGATTCCATGCTTTGAGGGTTTTCTATTAACGTAAATGCTATCGTTTGCCTGTTGAATGATCACATTACGATGCTCCCCAGGAAACCCCGCCACCCGATTCGTAGCTCGAAAGAACTTACCTGAACAACATACTTGTGCTACTACTCATTTCGATGGTTGAAAATCGCTGTCGATCGCAGTCGCTACTGGATTGAGTCATGGTCTCTCCTTGCACAAAGAATCTTTGATTTTGGATTAAGTGAGCAAACGAGAAGATGCTGCTCGTGTGCGCGAGTGGCCCCCTAAAGCACGAGACTGTGTGTGTGTGTGTGCCTACCAACTAAGATTCCATGCTTTGAGGGTTTTCTATTAACGTAAATGCTATCGTTTGCCTGTTGAATGATCACATTACGATGCTCCCCAGGATACCCCGCCACCCGAATCGTAGCTCGAAAGAACTTACCTGAACAACATACTTGTGCTACTACTCATTTCGATGGTTGAAAATCGCTGTCGATCGCAGTCGCTACTGGATTGAGTCATGGTCTCTCCTTGCACAAAGAATCTTTGATTTTGGATTAAGTGAGCAAACGAGAAGATGCTGCTCGTGTGCGCGAGTGGCCCCCTAAAGCACGAGACTGTGTGTGTGTGTGTGCCTACCAACTAAGATTCCATGCTTTGAGGGTTTTCTATTAACGTAAATGCTATCGTTTGCCTGTTGAATGATCACATTACGATGCTCCCCAGGACACCCCGCCACCCGATTCGTAGCTCGAAAGAACTTACCTGAACAACATACTTGTGCTACTACTCATTTCGATGGTTGAAAATCGCTGTCGATCGCAGTCGCTACTGGATTGAGTCATGGTCTCTCCTTGCACAAAGAATCTTTGGTTTTGGATTATGTGAGCAAACGAGAAGATGCTGCTCGTGTGCGCGAGTGGCCCCCTAAAGCACGAGACTGTGTGTGTGTGTGCCTACCAACTAAGATTCCATGCTTTGAGGGTTTTCTATTAACGTAAATGCTATCGTTTGCCTGTTGAATGATCACATTACGATGCTCCCCAGGACACCCCGCCACCCGATTCGTAGCTCGAAAGAACTTACCTGAACAACATACTTGTGCTACTACTCATTTCGATGGTTGAAAATCGCTGTCGATCGCAGTCGCTACTGGATTGAGTCATGGTCTCTCCTTGCACAAAGAATCTTTGATTTTGGATTAAGTGAGCAAACGAGAAGATGCTGCTCGTGTGCGCGAGTGGCCCCCTAAAGCACGAGACTGTGTGTGTGTGTGTGCCTACCAACTAAGATTCCATGCTTTGAGGGTTTTCTATTAACGTAAATGCTATCGTTTGCCTGTTGAATGATCACATTACGATGCTCCCCAGGATACCCCGCCACCCGAATCGTAGCTCGAAAGAACTTACCTGAACAACATACTTGTGCTACTACTCATTTCGATGGTTGAAAATCGCTGTCGATCGCAGTCGCTACTGGATTGAGTCATGGTCTCTCCTTGCACAAAGAATCTTTGATTTTGGATTAAGTGAGCAAACGAGAAGATGCTGCTCGTGTGCGCGAGTGGCCCCCTAAAGCACGAGACTGTGTGTGTGTGTGTGCCTACCAACTAAGATTCCATGCTTTGAGGGTTTTCTATTAACGTAAATGCTATCGTTTGCCTGTTGAATGATCACATTACGATGCTCCCCAGGACACCCCGCCACCCGATTCGTAGCTCGAAAGAACTTACCTGAACAACATACTTGTGCTACTACTCATTTCGATGGTTGAAAATCGCTGTCGATCGCAGTCGCTACTGGATTGAGTCATGGTCTCTCCTTGCACAAAGAATCTTTGATTTTGGATTAAGTGAGCAAACGAGAAGATGCTGCTCGTGTGCGCGAGTGGCCCCCTAAAGCACGAGACTGTGTGTGTGTGTGCCTACCAACTAAGATTCCATGCTTTGAGGGTTTTCTATTAACGTAAATGCTATCGTTTGCCTGTTGAATGATCACATTACGATGCTCCCCAGGACACCCCGCCACCCGATTCGTAGCTCGAAAGAACTTACCTGAACAACATACTTGTGCTACTACTCATTTCGATGGTTGAAAATCGCTGTCGATCGCAGTCGCTACTGGATTGAGTCATGGTCTCTCCTTGCACAAAGAATCTTTGATTTTGGATTAAGTGAGCAAACGAGAAGATGCTGCTCGTGTGCGCGAGTGGCCCCCTAAAGCACGAGACTGTGTGTGTGTGTGCCTACCAACTAAGATTCCATGCTTTGAGGGTTTTCTATTAACGTAAATGCTATCGTTTGCCTGTTGAATGATCACATTACGATGCTCCCCAGGACACCCCGCCACCCGATTCGTAGCTCGAAAGAACTTACCTGAACAACATACTTGTGCTACTACTCATTTCGATGGTTGAAAATCGCTGTCGATCGCAGTCGCTACTGGATTGAGTCATGGTCTCTCCTTGCACAAAGAATCTTTGATTTTGGATTAAGTGAGCAAACGAGAAGATGCTGCTCGTGTGCGCGAGTGGCCCCCTAAAGCACGAGACTGTGTGTGTGTGTGTGCCTACCAACTAAGATTCCATGCTTTGAGGGTTTTCTATTAACGTAAATGCTATCGTTTGCCTGTTGAATGATCACATTACGATGCTCCCCAGGATACCCCGCCACCCGAATCGTAGCTCGAAAGAACTTACCTGAACAACATACTTGTGCTACTACTCATTTCGATGGTTGAAAATCGCTGTCGATCGCAGTCGCTACTGGATTGAGTCATGGTCTCTCCTTGCACAAAGAATCTTTGATTTTGGATTAAGTGAGCAAACGAGAAGATGCTGCTCGTGTGCGCGAGTGGCCCCCTAAAGCACGAGACTGTGTGTGTGTGTGTGCCTACCAACTAAGATTCCATGCTTTGAGGGTTTTCTATTAACGTAAATGCTATCGTTTGCCTGTTGAATGATCACATTACGATGCTCCCCAGGACACCCCGCCACCCGATTCGTAGCTCGAAAGAACTTACCTGAACAACATACTTGTGCTACTACTCATTTCGATGGTTGAAAATCGCTGTCGATCGCAGTCGCTACTGGATTGAGTCATGGTCTCTCCTTGCACAAAGAATCTTTGATTTTGGATTAAGTGAGCAAACGAGAAGATGCTGCTCGTGTGCGCGAGTGGCCCCCTAAAGCACGAGACTGTGTGTGTGTGTGCCTACCAACTAAGATTCCATGCTTTGAGGGTTTTCTATTAACGTAAATGCTATCGTTTGCCTGTTGAATGATCACATTACGATGCTCCCCAGGACACCCCGCCACCCGATTCGTAGCTCGAAAGAACTTACCTGAACAACATACTTGTGCTACTACTCATTTCGATGGTTGAAAATCGCTGTCGATCGCAGTCGCTACTGGATTGAGTCATGGTCTCTCCTTGCACAAAGAATCTTTGATTTTGGATTAAGTGAGCAAACGAGAAGATGCTGCTC
The DNA here is from genome assembly GCF_943734665.1 of Anopheles aquasalis. Lineage (NCBI taxonomy): Eukaryota > Metazoa > Arthropoda > Insecta > Diptera > Culicidae > Anopheles > Anopheles aquasalis. Next base: position 6,299,982 of record NC_064876.1, on the reverse strand, counting down.
GTGTGCGCGAGTGGCCCCCTAAAGCACGAGACTGTGTGTGTGTGTGTGCCTACCAACTAAGATTCCATGCTTTGAGGGTTTTCTATTAACGTAAATGCTATCGTTTGCCTGTTGAATGATCACATTACGATGCTCCCCAGGATACCCCGCCACCCGAATCGTAGCTCGAAAGAACTTACCTGAACAACATACTTGTGCTACTACTCATTTCGATGGTTGAAAATCGCTGTCGATCGCAGTCGCTACTGGATTGAGTCATGGTCTCTCCTTGCACAAAGAATCTTTGATTTTGGATTATGTGAGCAAACGAGAAGATGCTGCTCGTGTGCGCGAGTGGCCCCCTAAAGCACGAGACTGTGTGTGTGTGTGCCTACCAACTAAGATTCCATGCTTTGAGGGTTTTCTATTAACGTAAATGCTATCGTTTGCCTGTTGAATGATCACATTACGATGCTCCCCAGGACACCCCGCCACCCGATTCGTAGCTCGAAAGAACTTACCTGAACAACATACTTGTGCTACTACTCATTTCGATGGTTGAAAATCGCTGTCGATCGCAGTCGCTACTGGATTGAGTCATGGTCTCTCCTTGCACAAAGAATCTTTGATTTTGGATTAAGTGAGCAAACGAGAAGATGCTGCTCGTGTGCGCGAGTGGCCCCCTAAAGCACGAGACTGTGTGTGTGTGTGCCTACCAACTAAGATTCCATGCTTTGAGGGTTTTCTATTAACGTAAATGCTATCGTTTGCCTGTTGAATGATCACATTACGATGCTCCCCAGGACACCCCGCCACCCGATTCGTAGCTCGAAAGAACTTACCTGAACAACATACTTGTGCTACTACTCATTTCGATGGTTGAAAATCGCTGTCGATCGCAGTCGCTACTGGATTGAGTCATGGTCTCTCCTTGCACAAAGAATCTTTGATTTTGGATTAAGTGAGCAAACGAGAAGATGCTGCTCGTGTGCGCGAGTGGCCCCCTAAAGCACGAGACTGTGTGTGTGTGTGCCTACCAACTAAGATTCCATGCTTTGAGGGTTTTCTATTAACGTAAATGCTATCGTTTGCCTGTTGAATGATCACATTACGATGCTCCCCAGGACACCCCGCCACCCGATTCGTAGCTCGAAAGAACTTACCTGAACAACATACTTGTGCTACTACTCATTTCGATGGTTGAAAATCGCTGTCGATCGCAGTCGCTACTGGATTGAGTCATGGTCTCTCCTTGCACAAAGAATCTTTGATTTTGGATTAAGTGAGCAAACGAGAAGATGCTGCTCGTGTGCGCGAGTGGCCCCCTAAAGCACGAGACTTTGTGTGTGTGTGCCTACCAACTAAGATTCCATGCTTTGAGGGTTTTCTATTAACGTAAATGCTATCGTTTGCCTGTTGAATGATCACATTACGATGCTCCCCAGGACACCCCGCCACCCGATTCGTAGCTCGAAAGAACTTACCTGAACAACATACTTGTGCTACTACTCATTTCGATGGTTGAAAATCGCTGTCGATCGCAGTCGCTACTGGATTGAGTCATGGTCTCTCCTTGCACAAAGAATCTTTGATTTTGGATTATGTGAGCAAACGAGAAGATGCTGCTCGTGTGCGCGAGTGGCCCCCTAAAGCACGAGACTGTGTGTGTGTGTGCCTACCAACTAAGATTCCATGCTTTGAGGGTTTTCTATTAACGTAAATGCTATCGTTTGCCTGTTGAATGATCACATTACGATGCTCCCCAGGATACCCCGCCACCCGAATCGTAGCTCGAAAGAACTTACCTGAACAACATACTTGTGCTACTACTCATTTCGATGGTTGAAAATCGCTATCGATCGCAGTCGCTACTGGATTGAGTCATGGTCTCTCCTTGCACAAAGAATCTTTGATTTTGGATTAAGTGAGCAAACGAGAAGATGCTGCTCGTGTGCGCGAGTGGCCCCCTAAAGCACGAGACTGTGTGTGTGTGTGTGCCTACCAACTAAGATTCCATGCTTTGAGGGTTTTCTATTAACGTAAATGCTATCGTTTGCCTGTTGAATGATCACATTACGATGCTCCCCAGGATACCCCGCCACCCGAATCGTAGCTCGAAAGAACTTACCTGAACAACATACTTGTGCTACTACTCATTTCGATGGTTGAAAATCGCTGTCGATCGCAGTCGCTACTGGATTGAGTCATGGTCTCTCCTTGCACAAAGAATCTTTGATTTTGGATTAAGTGAGCAAACGAGAAGATGCTGCTCGTGTGCGCGAGTGGCCCCCTAAAGCACGAGACTGTGTGTGTGTGTGTGCCTACCAACTAAGATTCCATGCTTTGAGGGTTTTCTATTAACGTAAATGCTATCGTTTGCCTGTTGAATGATCACATTACGATGCTCCCCAGGATACCCCGCCACCCGATTCGTAGCTCGAAAGAACTTACCTGAACAACATACTTGTGCTACTACTCATTTCGATGGTTGAAAATCGCTGTCGATCGCAGTCGCTACTGGATTGAGTCATGGTCTCTCCTTGCACAAAGAATCTTTGATTTTGGATTAAGTGAGCAAACGAGAAGATGCTGCTCGTGTGCGCGAGTGGCCCCCTAAAGCACGAGACTCTGTGTGTGTGTGCCTACCAACTAAGATTCCATGCTTTGAGGGTTTTCTATTAACGTAAATGCTATCGTTTGCCTGTTGAATGATCACATTACGATGCTCCCCAGGACACCCCGCCACCCGATTCGTAGCTCGAAAGAACTTACCTGAACAACATACTTGTGCTACTACTCATTTCGATGGTTGAAAATCGCTGTCGATCGCAGTCGCTACTGGATTGAGTCATGGTCTCTCCTTGCACAAAGAATCTTTGATTTTGGATTAAGTGAGCAAACGAGAAGATGCTGCTCGTGTGCGCGAGTGGCCCCCTAAAGCACGAGACTGTGTGTGTGTGTGTGCCTACCAACTAAGATTCCATGCTTTGAGGGTTTTCTATTAACGTAAATGCTATCGTTTGCCTGTTGAATGATCACATTACGATGCTCCCCAGGACACCCCGCCACCCGATTCGTAGCTCGAAAGAACTTACCTGAACAACATACTTGTGCTACTACTCATTTCGATGGTTGAAAATCGCTGTCGATCGCAGTCGCTACTGGATTGAGTCATGGTCTCTCCTTGCACAAAGAATCTTTGATTTTGGATTAAGTGAGCAAACGAGAAGATGCTGCTCGTGTGCGCGAGTGGCCCCCTAAAGCACGAGACTGTGTGTGTGTGTGCCTACCAACTAAGATTCCATGCTTTGAGGGTTTTCTATTAACGTAAATGCTATCGTTTGCCTGTTGAATGATCACATTACGATGCTCCCCAGGACACCCCGCCACCCGATTCGTAGCTCGAAAGAACTTACCTGAACAACATACTTGTGCTACTACTCATTTCGATGGTTGAAAATCGCTGTCGATCGCAGTCGCTACTGGATTGAGTCATGGTCTCTCCTTGCACAAAGAATCTTTGATTTTGGATTAAGTGAGCAAACGAGAAGATGCTGCTCGTGTGCGCGAGTGGCCCCCTAAAGCACGAGACTCTGTGTGTGTGTGCCTACCAACTAAGATTCCATGCTTTGAGGGTTTTCTATTAACGTAAATGCTATCGTTTGCCTGTTGAATGATCACATTACGATGCTCCCCAGGACACCCCGCCACCCGATTCGTAGCTCGAAAGAACTTACCTGAACAACATACTTGTGCTACTACTCATTTCGATGGTTGAAAATCGCTGTCGATCGCAGTCGCTACTGGATTGAGTCATGGTCTCTCCTTGCACAAAGAATCTTTGATTTTGGATTAAGTGAGCAAACGAGAAGATGCTGCTTGTGTGCGCGAGTGGCCCCCTAAAGCACGAGACTGTGTGTGTGTGTGTGCCTACCAACTAAGATTCCATGCTTTGAGGGTTTTCTATTAACGTAAATGCTATCGTTTGCCTGTTGAATGATCACATTACGATGCTCCCCAGGATACCCCGCCACCCGAATCGTAGCTCGAAAGAACTTACCTGAACAACATACTTGTGCTACTACTCATTTCGATGGTTGAAAATCGCTATCGATCGCAGTCGCTACTGGATTGAGTCATGGTCTCTCCTTGCACAAAGAATCTTTGGTTTTGGATTATGTGAGCAAACGAGAAGATGCTGCTCGTGTGCGCGAGTGGCCCCCTAAAGCACGAGACTGTGTGTGTGTGTGTGCCTACCAACTAAGATTCCATGCTTTGAGGGTTTTCTATTAACGTAAATGCTATCGTTTGCCTGTTGAATGATCACATTACGATGCTCCCCAGGATACCCCGCCACCCGAATCGTAGCTCGAAAGAACTTACCTGAACAACATACTTGTGCTACTACTCATTTCGATGGTTGAAAATCGCTGTCGATCGCAGTCGCTACTGGATTGAGTCATGGTCTCTCCTTGCACAAAGAATCTTTGATTTTGGATTATGTGAGCAAACGAGAAGATGCTGCTCGTGTGCGCGAGTGGCCCCCTAAAGCACGAGACTGTGTGTGTGTGTGTGCCTACCAACTAAGATTCCATGCTTTGAGGGTTTTCTATTAACGTAAATGCTATCGTTTGCCTGTTGAATGATCACATTACGATGCTCCCCAGGATACCCCGCCACCCGAATCGTAGCTCGAAAGAACTTACCTGAACAACATACTTGTGCTACTACTCATTTCGATGGTTGAAAATCGCTGTCGATCGCAGTCGCTACTGGATTGAGTCATGGTCTCTCCTTGCACAAAGAATCTTTGGTTTTGGATTATGTGAGCAAACGAGAAGATGCTGCTCGTGTGCGCGAGTGGCCCCCTAAAGCACGAGACTGTGTGTGTGTGTGTGCCTACCAACTAAGATTCCATGCTTTGAGGGTTTTCTATTAACGTAAATGCTATCGTTTGCCTGTTGAATGATCACATTACGATGCTCCCCAGGATACCCCGCCACCCGAATCGTAGCTCGAAAGAACTTACCTGAACAACATACTTGTGCTACTACTCATTTCGATGGTTGAAAATCGCTGTCGATCGCAGTCGCTACTGGATTGAGTCATGGTCTCTCCTTGCACAAAGAATCTTTGGTTTTGGATTATGTGAGCAAACGAGAAGATGCTGCTTGTGTGCGCGAGTGGCCCCCTAAAGCACGAGACTGTGTGTGTGTGTGTGCCTACCAACTAAGATTCCATGCTTTGAGGGTTTTCTATTAACGTAAATGCTATCGTTTGCCTGTTGAATGATCACATTACGATGCTCCCCAGGACACCCCGCCACCCGATTCGTAGCTCGAAAGAACTTACCTGAACAACATACTTGTGCTACTACTCATTTCGATGGTTGAAAATCGCTATCGATCGCAGTCGCTACTGGATTGAGTCATGGTCTCTCCTTGCACAAAGAATCTTTGGTTTTGGATTAAGTGAGCAAACGAGAAGATGCTGCTCGTGTGCGCGAGTGGCCCCCTAAAGCACGAGACTGTGTGTGTGTGTGTGCCTACCAACTAAGATTCCATGCTTTGAGGGTTTTCTATTAACGTAAATGCTATCGTTTGCCTGTTGAATGATCACATTACGATGCTCCCCAGGACACCCCGCCACCCGATTCGTAGCTCGAAAGAACTTACCTGAACAACATACTTGTGCTACTACTCATTTCGATGGTTGAAAATCGCTATCGATCGCAGTCGCTACTGGATTGAGTCATGGTCTCTCCTTGCACAAAGAATCTTTGGTTTTGGATTAAGTGAGCAAACGAGAAGATGCTGCTCGTGTGCGCGAGTGGCCCCCTAAAGCACGAGACTGTGTGTGTGTGTGTGCCTACCAACTAAGATTCCATGCTTTGAGGGTTTTCTATTAACGTAAATGCTATCGTTTGCCTGTTGAATGATCACATTACGATGCTCCCCAGGAAACCCCGCCACCCGATTCGTAGCTCGAAAGAACTTACCTGAACAACATACTTGTGCTACTACTCATTTCGATGGTTGAAAATCGCTATCGATCGCAGTCGCTACTGGATTGAGTCATGGTCTCTCCTTGCACAAAGAATCTTTGGTTTTGGATTAAGTGAGCAAACGAGAAGATGCTGCTCGTGTGCGCGAGTGGCCCCCTAAAGCACGAGACTGTGTGTGTGTGTGTGCCTACCAACTAAGATTCCATGCTTTGAGGGTTTTCTATTAACGTAAATGCTATCGTTTGCCTGTTGAATGATCACATTACGATGCTCCCCAGGATACCCCGCCACCCGAATCGTAGCTCGAAAGAACTTACCTGAACAACATACTTGTGCTACTACTCATTTCGATGGTTGAAAATCGCTGTCGATCGCAGTCGCTACTGGATTGAGTCATGGTCTCTCCTTGCACAAAGAATCTTTGGTTTTGGATTATGTGAGCAAACGAGAAGATGCTGCTCGTGTGCGCGAGTGGCCCCCTAAAGCACGAGACTGTGTGTGTGTGTGTGCCTACCAACTAAGATTCCATGCTTTGAGGGTTTTCTATTAACGTAAATGCTATCGTTTGCCTGTTGAATGATCACATTACGATGCTCCCCAGGACACCCCGCCACCCGATTCGTAGCTCGAAAGAACTTACCTGAACAACATACTTGTGCTACTACTCATTTCGATGGTTGAAAATCGCTATCGATCGCAGTCGCTACTGGATTGAGTCATGGTCTCTCCTTGCACAAAGAATCTTTGGTTTTGGATTAAGTGAGCAAACGAGAAGATGCTGCTCGTGTGCGCGAGTGGCCCCCTAAAGCACGAGACTGTGTGTGTGTGTGTGCCTACCAACTAAGATTCCATGCTTTGAGGGTTTTCTATTAACGTAAATGCTATCGTTTGCCTGTTGAATGATCACATTACGATGCTCCCCAGGACACCCCGCCACCCGATTCGTAGCTCGAAAGAACTTACCTGAACAACATACTTGTGCTACTACTCATTTCGATGGTTGAAAATCGCTATCGATCGCAGTCGCTACTGGATTGAGTCATGGTCTCTCCTTGCACAAAGAATCTTTGGTTTTGGATTAAGTGAGCAAACGAGAAGATGCTGCTCGTGTGCGCGAGTGGCCCCCTAAAGCACGAGACTGTGTGTGTGTGTGTGCCTACCAACTAAGATTCCATGCTTTGAGGGTTTTCTATTAACGTAAATGCTATCGTTTGCCTGTTAAATGATCACATTTCGATGCTCCCCAGGAAACCCCGCCACCCGAATCGTAGCTCGAAAGAACTTACCTGAACAACATACTTGTGCTACTACTCATTTCGATGGTTGAAAATCGCTGTCGATCGCAGTCGCTACTGGATTGAGTCATGGTCTCTCCTTGCACAAAGAATCTTTGGTTTTGGATTATGTGAGCAAACGAGAAGATGCTGCTCGTGTGCGCGAGTGGCCCCCTAAAGCACGAGACTGTGTGTGTGTGTGTGCCTACCAACTAAGATTCCATGCTTTGAGGGTTTTCTATTAACGTAAATGCTATCGTTTGCCTGTTGAATGATCACATTACGATGCTCCCCAGGAAACCCCGCCACCCGATTCGTAGCTCGAAAGAACTTACCTGAACAACATACTTGTGCTACTACTCATTTCGATGGTTGAAAATCGCTATCGATCGCAGTCGCTACTGGATTGAGTCATGGTCTCTCCTTGCACAAAGAATCTTTGGTTTTGGATTAAGTGAGCAAACGAGAAGATGCTGCTTGTGTGCGCGAGTGGCCCCCTAAAGCACGAGACTGTGTGTGTGTGTGTGCCTACCAACTAAGATTCCATGCTTTGAGGGTTTTCTATTAACGTAAATGCTATCGTTTGCCTGTTGAATGATCACATTACGATGCTCCCCAGGATACCCCGCCACCCGAATCGTAGCTCGAAAGAACTTACCTGAACAACATACTTGTGCTACTATTCATTTCGATGGTTGAAAATCGCTGTCGATCGCAGTCGCTACTGGATTGAGTCATGGTCTCTCCTTGCACAAAGAATCTTTGGTTTTGGATTATGTGAGCAAACGAGAAGATGCTGCTCGTGTGCGCGAGTGGCCCCCTAAAGCACGAGACTGTGTGTGTGTGTGTGCCTACCAACTAAGATTCCATGCTTTGAGGGTTTTCTATTAACGTAAATGCTATCGTTTGCCTGTTGAATGATCACATTACGATGCTCCCCAGGACACCCCGCCACCCGATTCGTAGCTCGAAAGAACTTACCTGAACAACATACTTGTGCTACTATTCATTTCGATGGTTGAAAATCGCTATCGATCGCAGTCGCTACTGGATTGAGTCATGGTCTCCCCTTGCACAAAGAATCTTTGGTTTTGGATTAAGTGAGCAAACGAGAAGATGCTGCTCGTGTGCGCGAGTGGCCCCCTAAAGCACGAGACTGTGTGTGTGTGTGTGCCTACCAACTAAGATTCCATGCTTTGAGGGTTTTCTATTAACGTAAATGCTATCGTTTGCCTGTTGAATGATCACATTACGATGCTCCCCAGGACACCCCGCCACCCGATTCGTAGCTCGAAAGAACTTATCTGAACAACATACTTGTGCTACTATTCATTTCGATGGTTGAAAATCGCTATCGATCGCAGTCGCTACTGGATTGAGTCATGGTCTCCCCTTGCACAAAGAATCTTTGGTTTTGGATTAAGTGAGCAAACGAGAAGATGCTGCTCGTGTGCGCGAGTGGCCCCCTAAAGCACGAGACTGTGTGTGTGTGTGTGCCTACCAACTAAGATTCCATGCTTTGAGGGTTTTCTATTAACGTAAATGCTATCGTTTGCCTGTTGAATGATCACATTACGATGCTCCCCAGGAAACCCCGCCACCCGATTCGTAGCTCGAAAGAACTTACCTGAACAACATACTTGTGCTACTACTCATTTCGATGGTTGAAAATCGCTATCGATCGCAGTCGCTACTGGATTGAGTCATGGTCTCTCCTTGCACAAAGAATCTTTGGTTTTGGATTAAGTGAGCAAACGAGAAGATGCTGCTCGTGTGCGCGAGTGGCCCCCTAAAGCACGAGACTGTGTGTGTGTGTGTGCCTACCAACTAAGATTCCATGCTTTGAGGGTTTTCTATTAACGTAAATGCTATCGTTTGCCTGTTGAATGATCACATTACGATGCTCCCCAGGAAACCCCGCCACCCGATTCGTAGCTCGAAAGAACTTACCTGAACAACATACTTGTGCTACTACTCATTTCGATGGTTGAAAATCGCTATCGATCGCAGTCGCTACTGGATTGAGTCATGGTCTCTCCTTGCACAAAGAATCTTTGGTTTTGGATTAAGTGAGCAAACGAGAAGATGCTGCTCGTGTGCGCGAGTGGCCCCCTAAAGCACGAGACTGTGTGTGTGTGTGTGCCTACCAACTAAGATTCCATGCTTTGAGGGTTTTCTATTAACGTAAATGCTATCGTTTGCCTGTTGAATGATCACATTACGATGCTCCCCAGGAAACCCCGCCACCCGATTCGTAGCTCGAAAGAACTTACCTGAACAACATACTTGTGCTACTACTCATTTCGATGGTTGAAAATCGCTGTCGATCGCAGTCGCTACTGGATTGAGTCATGGTCTCCCCTTGCTCAAAGAATCTTTGGTTTTGGATTAAGTGAGCAAACGAGAAGATGCTGCTCGTGTGCGCGAGTGGCCCCCTAAAGCACGAGACTCTGTGTGTGTGTGTGCCTACCAACTAAGATTCCATGCTTTGAGGGTTTTCTATTAACGTAAATGCTATCGTTTGCCTGTTGAATGATCACATTACGATGCTCCCCAGGATACCCCGCCACCCGAATCGTAGCTCGAAAGAACTTACCTGAACAACATACTTGTGCTACTACTCATTTCGATGGTTGAAAATCGCTATCGATCGCAGTCGCTACTGGATTGAGTCATGGTCTCTCCTTGCACAAAGAATCTTTGGTTTTGGATTAAGTGAGCAAACGAGAAGATGCTGCTCGTGTGCGCGAGTGGCCCCCTAAAGCACGAGACTGTGTGTGTGTGTGTGCCTACCAACTAAGATTCCATGCTTTGAGGGTTTTCTATTAACGTAAATGCTATCGTTTGCCTGTTGAATGATCACATTACGATGCTCCCCAGGAAACCCCGCCACCCGATTCGTAGCTCGAAAGAACTTACCTGAACAACATACTTGTGCTACTACTCATTTCGATGGTTGAAAATCGCTATCGATCGCAGTCGCTACTGGATTGAGTCATGGTCTCTCCTTGCACAAAGAATCTTTGGTTTTGGATTAAGTGAGCAAACGAGAAGATGCTGCTCGTGTGCGCGAGTGGCCCCCTAAAGCACGAGACTGTGTGTGTGTGTGTGCCTACCAACTAAGATTCCATGCTTTGAGGGTTTTCTATTAACGTAAATGCTATCGTTTGCCTGTTGAATGATCACATTACGATGCTCCCCAGGAAACCCCGCCACCCGATTCGTAGCTCGAAAGAACTTACCTGAACAACATACTTGTGCTACTACTCATTTCGATGGTTGAAAATCGCTGTCGATCGCAGTCGCTACTGGATTGAGTCATGGTCTCCCCTTGCTCAAAGAATCTTTGGTTTTGGATTAAGTGAGCAAACGAGAAGATGCTGCTCGTGTGCGCGAGTGGCCCCCTAAAGCACGAGACTCTGTGTGTGTGTGTGCCTACCAACTAAGATTCCATGCTTTGAGGGTTTTCTATTAACGTAAATGCTATCGTTTGCCTGTTGAATGATCACATTACGATGCTCCCCAGGATACCCCGCCACCCGAATCGTAGCTCGAAAGAACTTACCTGAACAACATACTTGTGCTACTACTCATTTCGATGGTTGAAAATCGCTATCGATCGCAGTCGCTACTGGATTGAGTCATGGTCTCTCCTTGCACAAAGAATCTTTGGTTTTGGATTAAGTGAGCAAACGAGAAGATGCTGCTCGTGTGCGCGAGTGGCCCCCTAAAGCACGAGACTGTGTGTGTGTGTGTGCCTACCAACTAAGATTCCATGCTTTGAGGGTTTTCTATTAACGTAAATGCTATCGTTTGCCTGTTGAATGATCACATTACGATGCTCCCCAGGAAACCCCGCCACCCGATTCGTAGCTCGAAAGAACTTACCTGAACAACATACTTGTGCTACTACTCATTTCGATGGTTGAAAATCGCTATCGATCGCAGTCGCTACTGGATTGAGTCATGGTCTCTCCTTGCACAAAGAATCTTTGGTTTTGGATTAAGTGAGCAAACGAGAAGATGCTGCTCGTGTGCGCGAGTGGCCCCCTAAAGCACGAGACTGTGTGTGTGTGTGTGCCTACCAACTAAGATTCCATGCTTTGAGGGTTTTCTATTAACGTAAATGCTATCGTTTGCCTGTTGAATGATCACATTACGATGCTCCCCAGGAAACCCCGCCACCCGATTCGTAGCTCGAAAGAACTTACCTGAACAACATACTTGTGCTACTACTCATTTCGATGGTTGAAAATCGCTATCGATCGCAGTCGCTACTGGATTGAGTCATGGTCTCTCCTTGCACAAAGAATCTTTGGTTTTGGATTAAGTGAGCAAACGAGAAGATGCTGCTCGTGTGCGCGAGTGGCCCCCTAAAGCACGAGACTGTGTGTGTGTGTGTGCCTACCAACTAAGATTCCATGCTTTGAGGGTTTTCTATTAACGTAAATGCTATCGTTTGCCTGTTGAATGATCACATTACGATGCTCCCCAGGAAACCCCGCCACCCGATTCGTAGCTCGAAAGAACTTACCTGAACAACATACTTGTGCTACTACTCATTTCGATGGTTGAAAATCGCTATCGATCGCAGTCGCTACTGGATTGAGTCATGGTCTCCCCTTGCTCAAAGAATCTTTGGTTTTGGATTAAGTGAGCAAACGAGAAGATGCTGCTCGTGTGCGCGAGTGGCCCCCTAAAGCACGAGACTCTGTGTGTGTGTGTGCCTACCAACTAAGATTCCATGCTTTGAGGGTTTTCTATTAACGTAAATGCTATCGTTTGCCTGTTGAATGATCACATTACGATGCTCCCCAGGATACCCCGCCACCCGAATCGTAGCTCGAAAGAACTTACCTGAACAACATACTTGTGCTACTACTCATTTCGATGGTTGAAAATCGCTATCGATCGCAGTCGCTACTGGATTGAGTCATGGTCTCCCCTTGCTCAAAGAATCTTTGGTTTTGGATTAAGTGAGCAAACGAGAAGATGCTGCTTGTGTGCGCGAGTGGCCCCCTAAAGCACGAGACTGTGTGTGTGTGTGTGCCTACCAACTAAGATTCCATGCTTTGAGGGTTTTCTATTAACGTAAATGCTATCGTTTGCCTGTTGAATGATCACATTACGATGCTCCCCAGGATACCCCGCCACCCGATTCGTAGCTCGAAAGAACTTACCTGAACAACATACTTGTGCTACTATTCATTTCGATGGTTGAAAATCGCTGTCGATCGCAGTCGCTACTGGATTGAGTCATGGTCTCTCCTTGCACAAAGAATCTTTGGTTTTGGATTAAGTGAGCAAACGAGAAGATGCTGCTTGTGTGCGCGAGTGGCCCCCTAAAGCACGAGACTGTGTGTGTGTGTGTGCCTACCAACTAAGATTCCATGCTTTGAGGGTTTTCTATTAACGTAAATGCTATCGTTTGCCTGTTGAATGATCACATTACGATGCTCCCCAGGATACCCCGCCACCCGATTCGTAGCTCGAAAGAACTTACCTGAACAACATACTTGTGCTACTATTCATTTCGATGGTTGAAAATCGCTGTCGATCGCAGTCGCTACTGGATTGAGTCATGGTCTCTCCTTGCACAAAGAATCTTTGGTTTTGGATTAAGTGAGCAAACGAGAAGATGCTGCTTGTGTGCGCGAGTGGCCCCCTAAAGCACGAGACTGTGTGTGTGTGTGTGCCTACCAACTAAGATTCCATGCTTTGAGGGTTTTCTATTAACGTAAATGCTATCGTTTGCCTGTTGAATGATCACATTACGATGCTCCCCAGGATACCCCGCCACCCGATTCGTAGCTCGAAAGAACTTACCTGAACAACATACTTGTGCTACTATTCATTTCGATGGTTGAAAATCGCTGTCGATCGCAGTCGCTACTGGATTGAGTCATGGTCTCTCCTTGCACAAAGAATCTTTGGTTTTGGATTAAGTGAGCAAACGAGAAGATGCTGCTTGTGTGCGCGAGTGGCCCCCTAAAGCACGAGACTGTGTGTGTGTGTGTGCCTACCAACTAAGATTCCATGCTTTGAGGGTTTTCTATGAACGTAAATGCTATCGTTTGCCTGTTGAATGATCACATTACGATGCTCCCCAGGATACCCCGCCACCCGATTCGTAGCTCGAAAGAACTTACCTGAACAACATACTTGTGCTACTATTCATTTCGATGGTTGAAAATCGCTGTCGATCGCAGTCGCTACTGGATTGAGTCATGGTCTCTCCTTGCACAAAGAATCTTTGGTTTTGGATTAAGTGAGCAAACGAGAAGATGCTGCTTGTGTGCGCGAGTGGCCCCCTAAAGCACGAGACTGTGTGTGTGTGTGTGCCTACCAACTAAGATTCCATGCTTTGAGGGTTTTCTATTAACGTAAATGCTATCGTTTGCCTGTTGAATGATCACATTACGATGCTCCCCAGGATACCCCGCCACCCGATTCGTAGCTCGAAAGAACTTACCTGAACAACATACTTGTGCTACTATTCATTTCGATGGTTGAAAATCGCTGTCGATCGCAGTCGCTACTGGATTGAGTCATGGTCTCTCCTTGCACAAAGAATCTTTGGTTTTGGATTAAGTGAGCAAACGAGAAGATGCTGCTTGTGTGCGCGAGTGGCCCCCTAAAGCACGAGACTGTGTGTGTGTGTGTGCCTACCAACTAAGATTCCATGCTTTGAGGGTTTTCTATTAACGTAAATGCTATCGTTTGCCTGTTGAATGATCACATTACGATGCTCCCCAGGAAACCCCGCCACTAGATTTTCGTCCTTGTCGATTTCCGATTCGTAGCTCGAAAGAATTTATCTGAACAACATACTTGTGCTACTACTCATTTCGATGGTTGAAAATCGCTGTCGATCGCAGTCGCTACTGGATTGAGTCATGGTCTCTCCTTGCACAAAGAATCTTTGATTTTGGATTAAGTGAGCAAACGAGAAGATGCTGCGTGTGCGCGCGAGTGGCCCCCTAAAGCACGAGACTTTGTGTGTGTGTGCCTACCAACTAAGATTCCATGCTTTGAGGGTTTTCTATTAACGTAAATGCTATCGTTTGCCTGTTAAATGATCACATTACGATGCTCCCCAGGAAACCCCGCCACTAGATTTTCGTCCTTGTCGATTTCCGATTCGTAGCTCGAAAGAATTTATCTGAACAACATACTTGTGCTACTACTCATTTCGATGGTTGAAAATCGCTGTCGATCGCAGTCGCTACTGGATTGAGTCATGGTCTCTCCTTGCACAAAGAATCTTTGATTTTGGATTAAGTGAGCAAACGAGAAGATGCTGCGTGTGCGCGCGAGTGGCCCCCTAAAGCACGAGACTTTGTGTGTGTGTGCCTACCAACTAAGATTCCATGCTTTGAGGGTTTTCTATTAACGTAAATGCTATCGTTTGCCTGTTAAATGATCACATTACGATGCTCCCCAGGAAACCCCGCCACTAGATTTTCGTCCTTGTCGATTTCCGATTCGGAGCTCGAAAGAATTTATCTGAACAACATACTTGTGCTACTACTCATTTCGATGGTTGAAAATCGCTGTCGATCGCAGTCGCTACTGGATTGAGTCATGGTCTCTCCTTGCACAAAGAATCTTTGATTTTGGATTAAGTGAGCAAACGAGAAGATGCTGCTCGTGTGCGCGAGTGGCCCCCTAAAGCACGAGACTCTGTGTGTGTGTGCCTACCAACTAAGATTCCATGCTTTGAGGGTTTTCTATTAACGTAAATGCTATCGTTTGCCTGTTGAATGATCACATTACGATGCTCCCCAGGAAACCCCGCCACTAGATTTTCGTCCTTGTCGATTTCCGATTCGGAGCTCGAAAGAATTTATCTGAACAACATACTTGTGCTACTACTCATTTCGATGGTTGAAAATCGCTGTCGATCGCAGTCGCTACTGGATTGAGTCATGGTCTCTCCTTGCACAAAGAATCTTTGATTTTGGATTAAGTGAGCAAACGAGAAGATGCTGCGTGTGCGCGCGAGTGGCCCCCTAAAGCACGAGACTTTGTGTGTGTGTGCCTACCAACTAAGATTCCATGCTTTGAGGGTTTTCTATTAACGTAAATGCTATCGTTTGCCTGTTGAATGATCACATTACGATGCTCCCCAGGAAACCCCGCCACTAGATTTTCGTCCTTGTCGATTTCCGATTCGTAGCTCGAAAGAATTTATCTGAACAACATACTTGTGCTACTACTCATTTCGATGGTTGAAAATCGCTGTCGATCGCAGTCGCTACTGGATTGAGTCATGGTCTCTCCTTGCACAAAGAATCTTTGATTTTGGATTAAGTGAGCAAACGAGAAGATGCTGCGTGTGCGCGCGAGTGGCCCCCTAAAGCACGAGACTTTGTGTGTGTGTGCCTACCAACTAAGATTCCATGCTTTGAGGGTTTTCTATTAACGTAAATGCTATCGTTTGCCTGTTAAATGATCACATTACGATGCTCCCCAGGAAACCCCGCCACTAGATTTTCGTCCTTGTCGATTTCCGATTCGGAGCTCGAAAGAATTTATCTGAACAACATACTTGTGCTACTACTCATTTCGATGGTTGAAAATCGCTGTCGATCGCAGTCGCTACTGGATTGAGTCATGGTCTCTCCTTGCACAAAGAATCTTTGATTTTGGATTAAGTGAGCAAACGAGAAGATGCTGCGTGTGCGCGCGAGTGGCCCCCTAAAGCACGAGACTTTGTGTGTGTGTGCCTACCAACTAAGATTCCATGCTTTGAGGGTTTTCTATTAACGTAAATGCTATCGTTTGCCTGTTGAATGATCACATTACGATGCTCCCCAGGAAACCCCGCCACTAGATTTTCGTCCTTGTCGATTTCCGATTCGTAGCTCGAAAGAATTTATCTGAACAACATACTTGTGCTACTACTCATTTCGATGGTTGAAAATCGCTGTCGATCGCAGTCGCTACTGGATTGAGTCATGGTCTCTCCTTGCACAAAGAATCTTTGATTTTGGATTAAGTGAGCAAACGAGAAGATGCTGCTCGTGTGCGCGAGTGGCCCCCTAAAGCACGAGACTCTGTGTGTGTGTGCCTACCAACTAAGATTCCATGCTTTGAGGGTTTTCTATTAACGTAAATGCTATCGTTTGCCTGTTGAATGATCACATTACGATGCTCCCCAGGAAACCCCGCCACTAGATTTTCGTCCTTGTCGATTTCCGATTCGGAGCTCGAAAGAATTTATCTGAACAACATACTTGTGCTACTACTCATTTCGATGGTTGAAAATCGCTGTCGATCGCAGTCGCTACTGGATTGAGTCATGGTCTCTCCTTGCACAAAGAATCTTTGATTTTGGATTAAGTGAGCAAACGAGAAGATGCTGCGTGTGCGCGCGAGTGGCCCCCTAAAGCACGAGACTTTGTGTGTGTGTGCCTACCAACTAAGATTCCATGCTTTGAGGGTTTTCTATTAACGTAAATGCTATCGTTTGCCTGTTAAATGATCACATTACGATGCTCCCCAGGAAACCCCGCCACTAGATTTTCGTCCTTGTCGATTTCCGATTCGTAGCTCGAAAGAATTTATCTGAACAACATACTTGTGCTACTACTCATTTCGATGGTTGAAAATCGCTGTCGATCGCAGTCGCTACTGGATTGAGTCATGGTCTCTCCTTGCACAAAGAATCTTTGATTTTGGATTAAGTGAGCAAACGAGAAGATGCTGCTCGTGTGCGCGAGTGGCCCCCTAAAGCACGAGACTCTGTGTGTGTGTGCCTACCAACTAAGATTCCATGCTTTGAGGGTTTTCTATTAACGTAAATGCTATCGTTTGCCTGTTAAATGATCACATTACGATGCTCCCCAGGAAACCCCGCCACTAGATTTTCGTCCTTGTCGATTTCCGATTCGTAGCTCGAAAGAATTTATCTGAACAACATACTTGTGCTACTACTCATTTCGATGGTTGAAAATCGCTGTCGATCGCAGTCGCTACTGGATTGAGTCATGGTCTCTCCTTGCACAAAGAATCTTTGATTTTGGATTAAGTGAGCAAACGAGAAGATGCTGCGTGTGCGCGCGAGTGGCCCCCTAAAGCACGAGACTTTGTGTGTGTGTGCCTACCAACTAAGATTCCATGCTTTGAGGGTTTTCTATTAACGTAAATGCTATCGTTTGCCTGTTGAATGATCACATTTCGATGCTCCCCAGGAAACCCCGCCACTAGATTTTCGTCCTTGTCGATTTCCGATTCGTAGCTCGAAAGAATTTATCTGAACAACATACTTGTGCTACTACTCATTTCGATGGTTGAAAATCGCTGTCGATCGCAGTCGCTACTGGATTGAGTCATGGTCTCTCCTTGCACAAAGAATCTTTGATTTTGGATTAAGTGAGCAAACGAGAAGATGCTGCGTGTGCGCGCGAGTGGCCCCCTAAAGCACGAGACTTTGTGTGTGTGTGCCTACCAACTAAGATTCCATGCTTTGAGGGTTTTCTATTAACGTAAATGCTATCGTTTGCCTGTTAAATGATCACATTACGATGCTCCCCAGGAAACCCCGCCACTAGATTTTCGTCCTTGTCGATTTCCGATTCGTAGCTCGAAAGAATTTATCTGAACAACATACTTGTGCTACTACTCATTTCGATGGTTGAAAATCGCTGTCGATCGCAGTCGCTACTGGATTGAGTCATGGTCTCTCCTTGCACAAAGAATCTTTGATTTTGGATTAAGTGAGCAAACGAGAAGATGCTGCGTGTGCGCGCGAGTGGCCCCCTAAAGCACGAGACTTTGTGTGTGTGTGCCTACCAACTAAGATTCCATGCTTTGAGGGTTTTCTATTAACGTAAATGCTATCGTTTGCCTGTTAAATGATCACATTACGATGCTCCCCAGGAAACCCCGCCACTAGATTTTCGTCCTTGTCGATTTCCGATTCGTAGCTCGAAAGAATTTATCTGAACAACATACTTGTGCTACTACTCATTTCGATGGTTGAAAATCGCTGTCGATCGCAGTCGCTACTGGATTGAGTCATGGTCTCTCCTTGCACAAAGAATCTTTGATTTTGGATTAAGTGAGCAAACGAGAAGATGCTGCGTGTGCGCGCGAGTGGCCCCCTAAAGCACGAGACTTTGTGTGTGTGTGCCTACCAACTAAGATTCCATGCTTTGAGGGTTTTCTATTAACGTAAATGCTATCGTTTGCCTGTTAAATGATCACATTACGATGCTCCCCAGGAAACCCCGCCACTAGATTTTCGTCCTTGTCGATTTCCGATTCGTAGCTCGAAAGAATTTATCTGAACAACATACTTGTGCTACTACTCATTTCGATGGTTGAAAATCGCTGTCGATCGCAGTCGCTACTGGATTGAGTCATGGTCTCTCCTTGCACAAAGAATCTTTGATTTTGGATTAAGTGAGCAAACGAGAAGATGCTGCGTGTGCGCGCGAGTGGCCCCCTAAAGCACGAGACTTTGTGTGTGTGTGCCTACCAACTAAGATTCCATGCTTTGAGGGTTTTCTATTAACGTAAATGCTATCGTTTGCCTGTTGAATGATCACATTACGATGCTCCCCAGGAAACCCCGCCACTAGATTTTCGTCCTTGTAGATTTCCGATTCGTAGCTCGAAAGAACTTACCTGAACAACATACTTGTGCTACTATTCATTTCGATGGTTGAAAATCGCTGTCGATCGCAGTCGCTACTGGATTGAGTCATGGTCTCTCCTTGCACAAAGAATCTTTGATTTTGGATTAAGTGAGCAAACGAGAAGATGCTGCGTGTGCGCGCGAGTGGCCCCCTAAAGCACGAGACTCTGTGTGTGTGTGCCTACCAACTAAGATTCCATGCTTTGAGGGTTTTCTATTAACGTAAATGCTATCGTTTGCCTGTTAAATGATCACATTTCGATGCTCCCCAGGAAACCCCGCCACTAGATTTTCGTCCTTGTCGATTTCCGAGTCGTAGCTCGAAAGAACTTACCTGAACAACATACTTGTGCTACTACTCATTTCGATGGTTGAAAATCGCTGTCGATCGCAGTCGCTACTGGATTGAGTCATGGTCTCTCCTTGCACAAAGAATCTTTGATTTTGGATTAAGTGAGCAAACGAGAAGATGCTGCGTGTGCGCGCGAGTGGCCCCCTAAAGCACGAGACTTTGTGTGTGTGTGCCTACCAACTAAGATTCCATGCTTTGAGGGTTTTCTATTAACGTAAATGCTATCGTTTGCCTGTTGAATGATCACATTACGATGCTCCCCAGGAAACCCCGCCACTAGATTTTCGTCCTTGTAGATTTCCGATTCGTAGCTCGAAAGAACTTACCTGAACAACATACTTGTGCTACTATTCATTTCGATGGTTGAAAATCGCTGTCGATCGCAGTCGCTACTGGATTGAGTCATGGTCTCTCCTTGCACAAAGAATCTTTGATTTTGGATTAAGTGAGCAAACGAGAAGATGCTGCGTGTGCGCGCGAGTGGCCCCCTAAAGCACGAGACTTTGTGTGTGTGTGCCTACCAACTAAGATTCCATGCTTTGAGGGTTTTCTATTAACGTAAATGCTATCGTTTGCCTGTTAAATGATCACATTACGATGCTCCCCAGGAAACCCCGCCACTAGATTTTCGTCCTTGTCGATTTCCGAGTCGTAGCTCGAAAGAACTTACCTGAACAACATACTTGTGCTACTACTCATTTCGATGGTTGAAAATCGCTGTCGATCGCAGTCGCTACTGGATTGAGTCATGGTCTCTCCTTGCACAAAGAATCTTTGATTTTGGATTAAGTGAGCAAACGAGAAGATGCTGCGTGTGCGCGCGAGTGGCCCCCTAAAGCACGAGACTTTGTGTGTGTGTGCCTACCAACTAAGATTCCATGCTTTGAGGGTTTTCTATTAACGTAAATGCTATCGTTTGCCTGTTAAATGATCACATTACGATGCTCCCCAGGAAACCCCGCCACTAGATTTTCGTCCTTGTCGATTTCCGAGTCGTAGCTCGAAAGAACTTACCTGAACAACATACTTGTGCTACTATTCATTTCGATGGTTGAAAATCGCTGTCGATCGCAGTCGCTACTGGATTGAGTCATGGTCTCTCCTTGCACAAAGAATCTTTGATTTTGGATTAAGTGAGCAAACGAGAAGATGCTGCGTGTGCGCGCGAGTGGCCCCCTAAAGCACGAGACTTTGTGTGTGTGTGCCTACCAACTAAGATTCCATGCTTTGAGGGTTTTCTATTAACGTAAATGCTATCGTTTGCCTGTTAAATGATCACATTTCGATGCTCCCCAGGAAACCCCGCCACTAGATTTTCGTCCTTGTCGATTTCCGAGTCGTAGCTCGAAAGAACTTACCTGAACAACATACTTGTGCTACTATTCATTTCGATGGTTGAAAATCGCTGTCGATCGCAGTCGCTACTGGATTGAGTCATGGTCTCTCCTTGCACAAAGAATCTTTGATTTTGGATTAAGTGAGCAAACGAGAAGATGCTGCGTGTGCGCGCGAGTGGCCCCCTAAAGCACGAGACTTTGTGTGTGTGTGCCTACCAACTAAGATTCCATGCTTTGAGGGTTTTCTATTAACGTAAATGCTATCGTTTGCCTGTTAAATGATCACATTACGATGCTCCCCAGGAAACCCCGCCACTAGATTTTCGTCCTTGTCGATTTCCGAGTCGTAGCTCGAAAGAACTTACCTGAACAACATACTTGTGCTACTACTCATTTCGATGGTTGAAAATCGCTGTCGATCGCAGTCGCTACTGGATTGAGTCATGGTCTCTCCTTGCACAAAGAATCTTTGATTTTGGATTAAGTGAGCAAACGAGAAGATGCTGCGTGTGCGCGCGAGTGGCCCCCTAAAGCACGAGACTTTGTGTGTGTGTGCCTACCAACTAAGATTCCATGCTTTGAGGGTTTTCTATTAACGTAAATGCTATCGTTTGCCTGTTAAATGATCACATTTCGATGCTCCCCAGGAAACCCCGCCACTAGATTTTCGTCCTTGTCGATTTCCGAGTCGTAGCTCGAAAGAACTTACCTGAACAACATACTTGTGCTACTATTCATTTCGATGGTTGAAAATCGCTGTCGATCGCAGTCGCTACTGGATTGAGTCATGGTCTCTCCTTGCACAAAGAATCTTTGATTTTGGATTAAGTGAGCAAACGAGAAGATGCTGCGTGTGCGCGCGAGTGGCCCCCTAAAGCACGAGACTTTGTGTGTGTGTGCCTACCAACTAAGATTCCATGCTTTGAGGGTTTTCTATTAACGTAAATGCTATCGTTTGCCTGTTAAATGATCACATTACGATGCTCCCCAGGAAACCCCGCCACTAGATTTTCGTCCTTGTCGATTTCCGATTCGTAGCTCGAAAGAATTTATCTGAACAACATACTTGTGCTACTACTCATTTCGATGGTTGAAAATCGCTGTCGATCGCAGTCGCTACTGGATTGAGTCATGGTCTCTCCTTGCACAAAGAATCTTTGATTTTGGATTAAGTGAGCAAACGAGAAGATGCTGCGTGTGCGCGCGAGTGGCCCCCTAAAGCACGAGACTTTGTGTGTGTGTGCCTACCAACTAAGATTCCATGCTTTGAGGGTTTTCTATTAACGTAAATGCTATCGTTTGCCTGTTGAATGATCACATTACGATGCTCCCCAGGAAACCCCGCCACTAGATTTTCGTCCTTGTAGATTTCCGATTCGTAGCTCGAAAGAACTTACCTGAACAACATACTTGTGCTACTATTCATTTCGATGGTTGAAAATCGCTGTCGATCGCAGTCGCTACTGGATTGAGTCATGGTCTCCCCTTGCTCAAAGAATCTTTGGTTTTGGATTAAGTGAGCAAACGAGAAGATGCTGCTCGTGTGCGCGAGTGGCCCCCTAAAGCACGAGACTGTGTGTGTGTGTGCCTACCAACTAAGATTCCATGCTTTGAGGGTTTTCTATTAACGTAAATGCTATCGTTTGCCTGTTGAATGATCACATTACGATGCTCCCCAGGAAACCCCGCCACTAGATTTTCGTCCTTGTAGATTTCCGATTCGTAGCTCGAAAGAACTTACCTGAACAACATACTTGTGCTACTATTCATTTCGATGGTTGAAAATCGCTGTCGATCGCAGTCGCTACTGGATTGAGTCATGGTCTCCCCTTGCACAAAGAATCTTTGGTTTTGGATTAAGTGAGCAAACGAGAAGATGCTGCTCGTGTGCGCGAGTGGCCCCCTAAAGCACGAGACTCTGTGTGTGTGTGCCTACCAACTAAGATTCCATGCTTTGAGGGTTTTCTATTAACGTAAATGCTATCGTTTGCCTGTTAAATGATCACATTTCGATGCTCCCCAGGAAACCCCGCCACTAGATTTTCGTCCTTGTAGATTTCCGATTCGTAGCTCGAAAGAACTTACCTGAACAACATACTTGTGCTACTATTCATTTCGATGGTTGAAAATCGCTGTCGATCGCAGTCGCTACTGGATTGAGTCATGGTCTCCCCTTGCACAAAGAATCTTTGGTTTTGGATTAAGTGAGCAAACGAGAAGATGCTGCTCGTGTGCGCGAGTGGCCCCCTAAAGCACGAGACTCTGTGTGTGTGTGCCTACCAACTAAGATTCCATGCTTTGAGGGTTTTCTATTAACGTAAATGCTATCGTTTGCCTGTTAAATGATCACATTTCGATGCTCCCCAGGAAACCCCGCCACTAGATTTTCGTCCTTGTAGATTTCCGATTCGTAGCTCGAAAGAACTTACCTGAACAACATACTTGTGCTACTATTCATTTCGATGGTTGAAAATCGCTGTCGATCGCAGTCGCTACTGGATTGAGTCATGGTCTCTCCTTGCACAAAGAATCTTTGATTTTGGATTAAGTGAGCAAACGAGAAGATGCTGCGTGTGCGCGCGAGTGGCCCCCTAAAGCACGAGACTTTGTGTGTGTGTGCCTACCAACTAAGATTCCATGCTTTGAGGGTTTTCTATTAACGTAAATGCTATCGTTTGCCTGTTAAATGATCACATTACGATGCTCCCCAGGAAACCCCGCCACTAGATTTTCGTCCTTGTCGATTTCCGATTCGTAGCTCGAAAGAATTTATCTGAACAACATACTTGTGCTACTACTCATTTCGATGGTTGAAAATCGCTGTCGATCGCAGTCGCTACTGGATTGAGTCATGGTCTCTCCTTGCACAAAGAATCTTTGATTTTGGATTAAGTGAGCAAACGAGAAGATGCTGCGTGTGCGCGCGAGTGGCCCCCTAAAGCACGAGACTTTGTGTGTGTGTGCCTACCAACTAAGATTCCATGCTTTGAGGGTTTTCTATTAACGTAAATGCTATCGTTTGCCTGTTAAATGATCACATTACGATGCTCCCCAGGAAACCCCGCCACTAGATTTTCGTCCTTGTAGATTTCCGATTCGTAGCTCGAAAGAACTTACCTGAACAACATACTTGTGCTACTATTCATTTCGATGGTTGAAAATCGCTGTCGATCGCAGTCGCTACTGGATTGAGTCATGGTCTCTCCTTGCACAAAGAATCTTTGATTTTGGATTAAGTGAGCAAACGAGAAGATGCTGCGTGTGCGCGCGAGTGGCCCCCTAAAGCACGAGACTGTGTGTGTGTGTGCCTACCAACTAAGATTCCATGCTTTGAGGGTTTTCTATTAACGTAAATGCTATCGTTTGCCTGTTGAATGATCACATTACGATGCTCCCCAGGAAACCCCGCCACTAGATTTTCGTCCTTGTAGATTTCCGATTCGTAGCTCGAAAGAACTTACCTGAACAACATACTTGTGCTACTATTCATTTCGATGGTTGAAAATCGCTGTCGATCGCAGTCGCTACTGGATTGAGTCATGGTCTCTCCTTGCACAAAGAATCTTTGATTTTGGATTAAGTGAGCAAACGAGAAGATGCTGCGTGTGCGCGCGAGTGGCCCCCTAAAGCACGAGACTGTGTGTGTGTGTGCCTACCAACTAAGATTCCATGCTTTGAGGGTTTTCTATTAACGTAAATGCTATCGTTTGCCTGTTGAATGATCACATTACGATGCTCCCCAGGAAACCCCGCCACTAGATTTTCGTCCTTGTAGATTTCCGATTCGTAGCTCGAAAGAACTTACCTGAACAACATACTTGTGCTACTATTCATTTCGATGGTTGAAAATCGCTGTCGATCGCAGTCGCTACTGGATTGAGTCATGGTCTCTCCTTGCACAAAGAATCTTTGATTTTGGATTAAGTGAGCAAACGAGAAGATGCTGCGTGTGCGCGCGAGTGGCCCCCTAAAGCACGAGACTTTGTGTGTGTGTGCCTACCAACTAAGATTCCATGCTTTGAGGGTTTTCTATTAACGTAAATGCTATCGTTTGCCTGTTAAATGATCACATTACGATGCTCCCCAGGAAACCCCGCCACTAGATTTTCGTCCTTGTCGATTTCCGATTCGTAGCTCGAAAGAATTTATCTGAACAACATACTTGTGCTACTACTCATTTCGATGGTTGAAAATCGCTGTCGATCGCAGTCGCTACTGGATTGAGTCATGGTCTCTCCTTGCACAAAGAATCTTTGATTTTGGATTAAGTGAGCAAACGAGAAGATGCTGCGTGTGCGCGCGAGTGGCCCCCTAAAGCACGAGACTTTGTGTGTGTGTGCCTACCAACTAAGATTCCATGCTTTGAGGGTTTTCTATTAACGTAAATGCTATCGTTTGCCTGTTAAATGATCACATTACGATGCTCCCCAGGAAACCCCGCCACTAGATTTTCGTCCTTGTAGATTTCCGATTCGTAGCTCGAAAGAACTTACCTGAACAACATACTTGTGCTACTACTCATTTCGATGGTTGAAAATCGCTGTCGATCGCAGTCGCTACTGGATTGAGTCATGGTCTCTCCTTGCACAAAGAATCTTTGATTTTGGATTAAGTGAGCAAACGAGAAGATGCTGCGTGTGCGCGCGAGTGGCCCCCTAAAGCACGAGACTTTGTGTGTGTGTGCCTACCAACTAAGATTCCATGCTTTGAGGGTTTTCTATTAACGTAAATGCTATCGTTTGCCTGTTAAATGATCACATTACGATGCTCCCCAGGAAACCCCGCCACTAGATTTTCGTCCTTGTCGATTTCCGATTCGTAGCTCGAAAGAATTTATCTGAACAACATACTTGTGCTACTACTCATTTCGATGGTTGAAAATCGCTGTCGATCGCAGTCGCTACTGGATTGAGTCATGGTCTCTCCTTGCACAAAGAATCTTTGATTTTGGATTAAGTGAGCAAACGAGAAGATGCTGCGTGTGCGCGCGAGTGGCCCCCTAAAGCACGAGACTTTGTGTGTGTGTGCCTACCAACTAAGATTCCATGCTTTGAGGGTTTTCTATTAACGTAAATGCTATCGTTTGCCTGTTAAATGATCACATTACGATGCTCCCCAGGAAACCCCGCCACTAGATTTTCGTCCTTGTCGATTTCCGATTCGTAGCTCGAAAGAATTTATCTGAACAACATACTTGTGCTACTACTCATTTCGATGGTTGAAAATCGCTGTCGATCGCAGTCGCTACTGGATTGAGTCATGGTCTCTCCTTGCACAAAGAATCTTTGATTTTGGATTAAGTGAGCAAACGAGAAGATGCTGCGTGTGCGCGCGAGTGGCCCCCTAAAGCACGAGACTTTGTGTGTGTGTGCCTACCAACTAAGATTCCATGCTTTGAGGGTTTTCTATTAACGTAAATGCTATCGTTTGCCTGTTAAATGATCACATTTCGATGCTCCCCAGGAAACCCCGCCACTAGATTTTCGTCCTTGTCGATTTCCGATTCGTAGCTCGAAAGAATTTATCTGAACAACATACTTGTGCTACTACTCATTTCGATGGTTGAAAATCGCTGTCGATCGCAGTCGCTACTGGATTGAGTCATGGTCTCTCCTTGCACAAAGAATCTTTGATTTTGGATTAAGTGAGCAAACGAGAAGATGCTGCGTGTGCGCGCGAGTGGCCCCCTAAAGCACGAGACTGTGTGTGTGTGTGCCTACCAACTAAGATTCCATGCTTTGAGGGTTTTCTATTAACGTAAATGCTATCGTTTGCCTGTTAAATGATCACATTTCGATGCTCCCCAGGAAACCCCGCCACTAGATTTTCGTCCTTGTAGATTTCCGATTCGTAGCTCGAAAGAACTTACCTGAACAACATACTTGTGCTACTACTCATTTCGATGGTTGAAAATCGCTGTCGATCGCAGTCGCTACTGGATTGAGTCATGGTCTCTCCTTGCACAAAGAATCTTTGATTTTGGATTAAGTGAGCAAACGAGAAGATGCTGCGTGTGCGCGCGAGTGGCCCCCTAAAGCACGAGACTTTGTGTGTGTGTGCCTACCAACTAAGATTCCATGCTTTGAGGGTTTTCTATTAACGTAAATGCTATCGTTTGCCTGTTAAATGATCACATTTCGATGCTCCCCAGGAAACCCCGCCACTAGATTTTCGTCCTTGTAGATTTCCGATTCGTAGCTCGAAAGAACTTACCTGAACAACATACTTGTGCTACTACTCATTTCGATGGTTGAAAATCGCTGTCGATCGCAGTCGCTACTGGATTGAGTCATGGTCTCTCCTTGCACAAAGAATCTTTGATTTTGGATTAAGTGAGCAAACGAGAAGATGCTGCGTGTGCGCGCGAGTGGCCCCCTAAAGCACGAGACTTTGTGTGTGTGTGCCTACCAACTAAGATTCCATGCTTTGAGGGTTTTCTATTAACGTAAATGCTATCGTTTGCCTGTTAAATGATCACATTTCGATGCTCCCCAGGAAACCCCGCCACTAGATTTTCGTCCTTGTAGATTTCCGATTCGTAGCTCGAAAGAACTTACCTGAACAACATACTTGTGCTACTACTCATTTCGATGGTTGAAAATCGCTGTCGATCGCAGTCGCTACTGGATTGAGTCATGGTCTCTCCTTGCACAAAGAATCTTTGATTTTGGATTAAGTGAGCAAACGAGAAGATGCTGCGTGTGCGCGCGAGTGGCCCCCTAAAGCACGAGACTCTGTGTGTGTGTGCCTACCAACTAAGATTCCATGCTTTGAGGGTTTTCTATTAACGTAAATGCTATCGTTTGCCTGTTAAATGATCACATTACGATGCTCCCCAGGAAACCCCGCCACTAGATTTTCGTCCTTGTCGATTTCCGATTCGTAGCTCGAAAGAATTTATCTGAACAACATACTTGTGCTACTACTCATTTCGATGGTTGAAAATCGCTGTCGATCGCAGTCGCTACTGGATTGAGTCATGGTCTCTCCTTGCACAAAGAATCTTTGATTTTGGATTAAGTGAGCAAACGAGAAGATGCTGCGTGTGCGCGCGAGTGGCCCCCTAAAGCACGAGACTCTGTGTGTGTGTGCCTACCAACTAAGATTCCATGCGTTGAGGGTTTTCTATTAACGTAAATGCTATCGTTTGCCTGTTGAATGATCACATTACGATGCTCCCCAGGAAACCCCGCCACTAGATTTTCGTCCTTGTAGATTTCCGATTCGTAGCTCGAAAGAACTTACCTGAACAACATACTTGTGCTACTATTCATTTCGATGGTTGAAAATCGCTGTCGATCGCAGTCGCTACTGGATTGAGTCATGGTCTCTCCTTGCACAAAGAATCTTTGGTTTTGGATTAAGTGAGCAAACGAGAAGATGCTGCTTGTGTGCGCGAGTGGCCCCCTAAAGCACGAGACTCTGTGTGTGTGTGCCTACCAACTAAGATTCCATGCGTTGAGGGTTTTCTATTAACGTAAATGCTATCGTTTGCCTGTTGAATGATCACATTACGATGCTCCCCAGGAAACCCCGCCACTAGATTTTCGTCCTTGTCGATTTCCGATTCGTAGCTCGAAAGAACTTGTCTGAACAACATACTTGTGCTACTATTCATTTCGATGGTTGAAAATCGCTGTCGATCGCAGTCGCTACTGGATTGAGTCATGGTCTCTCCTTGCACAAAGAATCTTTGGTTTTGGATTAAGTGAGCAAACGAGAAGATGCTGCGTGTGCGCGCGAGTGGCCCCCTAAAGCACGAGACTCTGTGTGTGTGTGCCTACCAACTAAGATTCCATGCGTTGAGGGTTTTCTATTAACGTAAATGCTATCGTTTGCCTGTTGAATGATCACATTACGATGCTCCCCAGGAAACCCCGCCACTAGATTTTCGTCCTTGTAGATTTCCGATTCGTAGCTCGAAAGAACTTACCTGAACAACATACTTGTGCTACTATTCATTTCGATGGTTGAAAATCGCTGTCGATCGCAGTCGCTACTGGATTGAGTCATGGTCTCCCCTTGCTCAAAGAATCTTTGATTTTGGATTAAGTGAGCAAACGAGAAGATGCTGCTCGTGTGCGCGAGTGGCCCCCTAAAGCACGAGACTCTGTGTGTGTGTGCCTACCAACTAAGATTCCATGCTTTGAGGGTTTTCTATTAACGTAAATGCTATCGTTTGCCTGTTAAATGATCACATTTCGATGCTCCCCAGGAAACCCCGCCACTAGATTTTCGTCCTTGTCGATTTCCGATTCGTAGCTCGAAAGAACTTACCTGAACAACATACTTGTGCTACTATTCATTTCGATGGTTGAAAATCGCTGTCGATCGCAGTCGCTACTGGATTGAGTCATGGTCTCTCCTTGCACAAAGAATCTTTGATTTTGGATTAAGTGAGCAAACGAGAAGATGCTGCTTGTGCGCGCGAGTGGCCCCCTAAAGCACGAGACTCTGTGTGTGTGTGCCTACCAACTAAGATTCCATGCTTTGAGGGTTTTCTATTAACGTAAATGCTATCGTTTGCCTGTTAAATGATCACATTACGATGCTCCCCAGGAAACCCCGCCACTAGATTTTCGTCCTTGTAGATTTCCGATTCGTAGCTCGAAAGAACTTACCTGAACAACATACTTGTGCTACTATTCATTTCGATGGTTGAAAATCGCTGTCGATCGCAGTCGCTACTGGATTGAGTCATGGTCTCTCCTTGCACAAAGAATCTTTGATTTTGGATTAAGTGAGCAAACGAGAAGATGCTGCTTGTGCGCGCGAGTGGCCCCCTAAAGCACGAGACTCTGTGTGTGTGTGCCTACCAACTAAGATTCCATGCTTTGAGGGTTTTCTATTAACGTAAATGCTATCGTTTGCCTGTTAAATGATCACATTACGATGCTCCCCAGGAAACCCCGCCACTAGATTTTCGTCCTTGTAGATTTCCGATTCGTAGCTCGAAAGAACTTATCTGAACAACATACTTGTGCTACTATTCATTTCGATGGTTGAAAATCGCTGTCGATCGCAGTCGCTACTGGATTGAGTCATGGTCTCCCCTTGCTCAAAGAATCTTTGATTTTGGATTAAGTGAGCAAACGAGAAGATGCTGCTCGTGTGCGCGAGTGGCCCCCTAAAGCACGAGACTCTGTGTGTGTGTGCCTACCAACTAAGATTCCATGCTTTGAGGGTTTTCTATTAACGTAAATGCTATCGTTTGCCTGTTAAATGATCACATTTCGATGCTCCCCAGGAAACCCCGCCACTAGATTTTCGTCCTTGTCGATTTCCGATTCGTAGCTCGAAAGAACTTATCTGAACAACATACTTGTGCTACTATTCATTTCGATGGTTGAAAATCGCTGTCGATCGCAGTCGCTACTGGATTGAGTCATGGTCTCTCCTTGCACAAAGAATCTTTGATTTTGGATTAAGTGAGCAAACGAGAAGATGCTGCTTGTGCGCGCGAGTGGCCCCCTAAAGCACGAGACTCTGTGTGTGTGTGCCTACCAACTAAGATTCCATGCTTTGAGGGTTTTCTATAAACGTAAATGCTATCGTTTGCCTGTTGAATGATCACATTACGATGCTCCCCAGGAAACCCCGCCACTAGATTTTCGTCCTTGTAGATTTCCGATTCGGAGCTCGAAAGAACTTATCTGAACAACATACTTGTGCTACTATTCATTTCGATGGTTGAAAATCGCTGTCGATCGCAGTCGCTACTGGATTGAGTCATGGTCTCTCCTTGCACAAAGAATCTTTGATTTTGGATTAAGTGAGCAAACGAGAAGATGCTGCTTGTGCGCGCGAGTGGCCCCCTAAAGCACGAGACTCTGTGTGTGTGTGCCTACCAACTAAGATTCCATGCTTTGAGGGTTTTCTATTAACGTAAATGCTATCGTTTGCCTGTTAAATGATCACATTACGATGCTCCCCAGGAAACCCCGCCACTAGATTTTCGTCCTTGTAGATTTCCGATTCGTAGCTCGAAAGAACTTACCTGAACAACATACTTGTGCTACTATTCATTTCGATGGTTGAAAATCGCTGTCGATCGCAGTCGCTACTGGATTGAGTCATGGTCTCTCCTTGCACAAAGAATCTTTGATTTTGGATTAAGTGAGCAAACGAGAAGATGCTGCTTGTGCGCGCGAGTGGCCCCCTAAAGCACGAGACTCTGTGTGTGTGTGCCTACCAACTAAGATTCCATGCTTTGAGGGTTTTCTATTAACGTAAATGCTATCGTTTGCCTGTTAAATGATCACATTACGATGCTCCCCAGGAAACCCCGCCACTAGATTTTCGTCCTTGTAGATTTCCGATTCGTAGCTCGAAAGAACTTATCTGAACAACATACTTGTGCTACTATTCATTTCGATGGTTGAAAATCGCTGTCGATCGCAGTCGCTACTGGATTGAGTCATGGTCTCTCCTTGCACAAAGAATCTTTGATTTTGGATTAAGTGAGCAAACGAGAAGATGCTGCTTGTGCGCGCGAGTGGCCCCCTAAAGCACGAGACTCTGTGTGTGTGTGCCTACCAACTAAGATTCCATGCTTTGAGGGTTTTCTATTAACGTAAATGCTATCGTTTGCCTGTTAAATGATCACATTACGATGCTCCCCAGGAAACCCCGCCACTAGATTTTCGTCCTTGTAGATTTCCGATTCGTAGCTCGAAAGAACTTATCTGAACAACATACTTGTGCTACTATTCATTTCGATGGTTGAAAATCGCTGTCGATCGCAGTCGCTACTGGATTGAGTCATGGTCTCTCCTTGCACAAAGAATCTTTGATTTTGGATTAAGTGAGCAAACGAGAAGATGCTGCTTGTGCGCGCGAGTGGCCCCCTAAAGCACGAGACTCTGTGTGTGTGTGCCTACCAACTAAGATTCCATGCTTTGAGGGTTTTCTATTAACGTAAATGCTATCGTTTGCCTGTTAAATGATCACATTACGATGCTCCCCAGGAAACCCCGCCACTAGATTTTCGTCCTTGTAGATTTCCGATTCGTAGCTCGAAAGAACTTATCTGAACAACATACTTGTGCTACTATTCATTTCGATGGTTGAAAATCGCTGTCGATCGCAGTCGCTACTGGATTGAGTCATGGTCTCTCCTTGCACAAAGAATCTTTGATTTTGGATTAAGTGAGCAAACGAGAAGATGCTGCTTGTGCGCGCGAGTGGCCCCCTAAAGCACGAGACTCTGTGTGTGTGTGCCTACCAACTAAGATTCCATGCTTTGAGGGTTTTCTATTAACGTAAATGCTATCGTTTGCCTGTTAAATGATCACATTACGATGCTCCCCAGGAAACCCCGCCACTAGATTTTCGTCCTTGTAGATTTCCGATTCGTAGCTCGAAAGAACTTACCTGAACAACATACTTGTGCTACTATTCATTTCGATGGTTGAAAATCGCTGTCGATCGCAGTCGCTACTGGATTGAGTCATGGTCTCTCCTTGCACAAAGAATCTTTGATTTTGGATTAAGTGAGCAAACGAGAAGATGCTGCTTGTGCGCGCGAGTGGCCCCCTAAAGCACGAGACTCTGTGTGTGTGTGCCTACCAACTAAGATTCCATGCTTTGAGGGTTTTCTATTAACGTAAATGCTATCGTTTGCCTGTTAAATGATCACATTACGATGCTCCCCAGGAAACCCCGCCACTAGATTTTCGTCCTTGTAGATTTCCGATTCGTAGCTCGAAAGAACTTATCTGAACAACATACTTGTGCTACTATTCATTTCGATGGTTGAAAATCGCTGTCGATCGCAGTCGCTACTGGATTGAGTCATGGTCTCTCCTTGCACAAAGAATCTTTGATTTTGGATTAAGTGAGCAAACGAGAAGATGCTGCTTGTGCGCGCGAGTGGCCCCCTAAAGCACGAGACTCTGTGTGTGTGTGCCTACCAACTAAGATTCCATGCTTTGAGGGTTTTCTATTAACGTAAATGCTATCGTTTGCCTGTTAAATGATCACATTACGATGCTCCCCAGGAAACCCCGCCACCCGATTCGTAGCTCGAAAGAACTTACCTGAACAACATACTTGTGCTACTATTCATTTCGATGGTTGAAAATCGCTGTCGATCGCAGTCGCTACTGGATTGAGTCATGGTCTCCCCTTGCTCAAAGAATCTTTGATTTTGGATTAAGTGAGCAAACGAGAAGATGCTGCGTGTGCGCGCGAGTGGCCCCCTAAAGCACGAGACTTTGTGTGTGTGTGCCTACCAACTAAGATTCCATGCTTTGAGGGTTTTCTATTAACGTAAATGCTATCGTTTGCCTGTTAAATGATCACATTACGATGCTCCCCAGGAAACCCCGCCACTAGATTTTCGTCCTTGTAGATTTCCGATTCGTAGCTCGAAAGAACTTATCTGAACAACATACTTGTGCTACTATTCATTACGATGGTTGAAAATCGCTGTCGATCGCAGTCGCTACTGGATTGAGTCATGGTCTCTCCTTGCACAAAGAATCTTTGGTTTTGGATTAAGTGAGCAAACGAGAAGATGCTGCTTGTGCGCGCGAGTGGCCCCCTAAAGCACGAGACTCTGTGTGTGTGTGCCTACCAACTAAGATTCCATGCTTTGAGGGTTTTCTATAAACGTAAATGCTATCGTTTGCCTGTTAAATGATCACATTACGATGCTCCCCAGGAAACCCCGCCACTAGATTTTCGTCCTTGTAGATTTCCGATTCGTAGCTCGAAAGAACTTATCTGAACAACATACTTGTGCTACTATTCATTACGATGGTTGAAAATCGCTGTCGATCGCAGTCGCTACTGGATTGAGTCATGGTCTCTCCTTGCACAAAGAATCTTTGGTTTTGGATTAAGTGAGCAAACGAGAAGATGCTGCTTGTGCGCGCGAGTGGCCCCCTAAAGCACGAGACTCTGTGTGTGTGTGCCTACCAACTAAGATTCCATGCTTTGAGGGTTTTCTATAAACGTAAATGCTATCGTTTGCCTGTTGAATGATCACATTACGATGCTCCCCAGGAAACCCCGCCACTAGATTTTCGTCCTTGTAGATTTCCGATTCGTAGCTCGAAAGAACTTATCTGAACAACATACTTGTGCTACTATTCATTTCGATGGTTGAAAATCGCTGTCGATTGCAGTCGCTACTGGATTGAGTCATGGTCTCCCCTTGCACAAAGAATCTTTGATTTTGGATTAAGTGAGCAAACGAGAAGATGCTGCTTGTGCGCGCGAGTGGCCCCCTAAAGCACGAGACTCTGTGTGTGTGTGCCTACCAACTAAGATTCCATGCTTTGAGGGTTTTCTATTAACGTAAATGCTATCGTTTGCCTGTTGAATGATCACATTACGATGCTCCCCAGGAAACCCCGCCACCCGATTCGTAGCTCGAAAGAACTTACCTGAACAACATACTTGTGCTACTATTCATTTCGATGGTTGAAAATCGCTGTCGATCGCAGTCGCTACTGGATTGAGTCATGGTCTCCCCTTGCTCAAAGAATCTTTGATTTTGGATTAAGTGAGCAAACGAGAAGATGCTGCTTGTGCGCGCGAGTGGCCCCCTAAAGCACGAGACTCTGTGTGTGTGTGCCTACCAACTAAGATTCCATGCTTTGAGGGTTTTCTATTAACGTAAATGCTATCGTTTGCCTGTTGAATGATCACATTACGATGCTCCCCAGGAAACCCCGCCACCCGATTCGTAGCTCGAAAGAACTTACCTGAACAACATACTTGTGCTACTATTCATTTCGATGGTTGAAAATCGCTGTCGATCGCAGTCGCTACTGGATTGAGTCATGGTCTCCCCTTGCACAAAGAATCTTTGGTTTTGGATTAAGTGAGCAAACGAGAAGATGCTGCTTGTGTGCGCGAGTGGCCCCCTAAAGCACGAGACTCTGTGTGTGTGTGCCTACCAACTAAGATTCCATGCTTTGAGGGTTTTCTATTAACGTAAATGCTATCGTTTGCCTGTTGAATGATCACATTACGATGCTCCCCAGGAAACCCCGCCACTAGATTTTCGTCCTTGTCGATTTCCGATTCGTAGCTCGAAAGAACTTACCTGAACAACATACTTGTGCTACTATTCATTTCGATGGTTGAAAATCGCTGTCGATCGCAGTCGCTACTGGATTGAGTCATGGTCTCTCCTTGCACAAAGAATCTTTGATTTTGGATTAAGTGAGCAAACGAGAAGATGCTGCTTGTGCGCGCGAGTGGCCCCCTAAAGCACGAGACTCTGTGTGTGTGTGCCTACCAACTAAGATTCCATGCTTTGAGGGTTTTCTATTAACGTAAATGCTATCGTTTGCCTGTTGAATGATCACATTACGATGCTCCCCAGGAAACCCCGCCACCCGATTCGTAGCTCGAAAGAACTTACCTGAACAACATACTTGTGCTACTATTCATTTCGATGGTTGAAAATCGCTGTCGATCGCAGTCGCTACTGGATTGAGTCATGGTCTCCCCTTGCACAAAGAATCTTTGGTTTTGGATTAAGTGAGCAAACGAGAAGATGCTGCTTGTGCGCGCGAGTGGCCCCCTAAAGCACGAGACTCTGTGTGTGTGTGCCTACCAACTAAGATTCCATGCTTTGAGGGTTTTCTATTAACGTAAATGCTATCGTTTGCCTGTTGAATGATCACATTACGATGCTCCCCAGGAAACCCCGCCACTAGATTTTCGTCCTTGTCGATTTCCGATTCGTAGCTCGAAAGAACTTATCTGAACAACATACTTGTGCTACTATTCATTTCGATGGTTGAAAATCGCTGTCGATTGCAGTCGCTACTGGATTGAGTCATGGTCTCCCCTTGCACAAAGAATCTTTGATTTTGGATTAAGTGAGCAAACGAGAAGATGCTGCTTGTGCGCGCGAGTGGCCCCCTAAAGCACGAGACTCTGTGTGTGTGTGCCTACCAACTAAGATTCCATGCTTTGAGGGTTTTCTATTAACGTAAATGCTATCGTTTGCCTGTTGAATGATCACATTACGATGCTCCCCAGGAAACCCCGCCACCCGATTCGTAGCTCGAAAGAACTTACCTGAACAACATACTTGTGCTACTATTCATTTCGATGGTTGAAAATCGCTGTCGATCGCAGTCGCTACTGGATTGAGTCATGGTCTCCCCTTGCTCAAAGAATCTTTGATTTTGGATTAAGTGAGCAAACGAGAAGATGCTGCGTGTGCGCGCGAGTGGCCCCCTAAAGCACGAGACTTTGTGTGTGTGTGCCTACCAACTAAGATTCCATGCTTTGAGGGTTTTCTATTAACGTAAATGCTATCGTTTGCCTGTTGAATGATCACATTACGATGCTCCCCAGGAAACCCCGCCACCCGATTCGTAGCTCGAAAGAACTTACCTGAACAACATACTTGTGCTACTATTCATTTCGATGGTTGAAAATCGCTGTCGATCGCAGTCGCTACTGGATTGAGTCATGGTCTCCCCTTGCACAAAGAATCTTTGGTTTTGGATTAAGTGAGCAAACGAGAAGATGCTGCTTGTGCGCGCGAGTGGCCCCCTAAAGCACGAGACTCTGTGTGTGTGTGCCTACCAACTAAGATTCCATGCTTTGAGGGTTTTCTATTAACGTAAATGCTATCGTTTGCCTGTTGAATGATCACATTACGATGCTCCCCAGGAAACCCCGCCACTAGATTTTCGTCCTTGTCGATTTCCGATTCGTAGCTCGAAAGAACTTATCTGAACAACATACTTGTGCTACTATTCATTTCTATGGTTGAAAATCGCTGTCGATCGCAGTCGCTACTGGATTGAGTCATGGTCTCCCCTTGCACAAAGAATCTTTGGTTTTGGATTAAGTGAGCAAACGAGAAGATGCTGCTCGTGTGCGCGAGTGGCCCCCTAAAGCACGAGACTCTGTGTGTGTGTGCCTACCAACTAAGATTCCATGCTTTGAGGGTTTTCTATTAACGTAAATGCTATCGTTTGCCTGTTAAATGATCACATTACGATGCTCCCCAGGAAACCCCGCCACTAGATTTTCGTCCTTGTAGATTTCCGATTCGTAGCTCGAAAGAACTTACCTGAACAACATACTTGTGCTACTATTCATTTCTATGGTTGAAAATCGCTGTCGATCGCAGTCGCTACTGGATTGAGTCATGGTCTCCCCTTGCACAAAGAATCTTTGGTTTTGGATTAAGTGAGCAAACGAGAAGATGCTGCTCGTGTGCGCGAGTGGCCCCCTAAAGCACGAGACTCTGTGTGTGTGTGCCTACCAACTAAGATTCCATGCTTTGAGGGTTTTCTATTAACGTAAATGCTATCGTTTGCCTGTTAAATGATCACATTACGATGCTCCCCAAGAAACCCCGCCACTAGATTTTCGTCCTTGTAGATTTCCGATTCGTAGCTCGAAAGAACTTACCTGAACAACATACTTGTGCTACTATTCATTTCTATGGTTGAAAATCGCTGTCGATCGCAGTCGCTACTGGATTGAGTCATGGTCTCCCCTTGCACAAAGAATCTTTGGTTTTGGATTAAGTGAGCAAACGAGAAGATGCTGCTCGTGTGCGCGAGTGGCCCCCTAAAGCACGAGACTCTGTGTGTGTGTGCCTACCAACTAAGATTCCATGCTTTGAGGGTTTTCTATTAACGTAAATGCTATCGTTTGCCTGTTAAATGATCACATTACGATGCTCCCCAAGAAACCCCGCCACTAGATTTTCGTCCTTGTAGATTTCCGATTCGTAGCTCGAAAGAACTTACCTGAACAACATACTTGTGCTACTATTCATTTCTATGGTTGAAAATCGCTGTCGATCGCAGTCGCTACTGGATTGAGTCATGGTCTCCCCTTGCACAAAGAATCTTTGGTTTTGGATTAAGTGAGCAAACGAGAAGATGCTGCTCGTGTGCGCGAGTGGCCCCCTAAAGCACGAGACTCTGTGTGTGTGTGCCTACCAACTAAGATTCCATGCTTTGAGGGTTTTCTATTAACGTAAATGCTATCGTTTGCCTGTTAAATGATCACATTACGATGCTCCCCAGGAAACCCCGCCACTAGATTTTCGTCCTTGTAGATTTCCGATTCGTAGCTCGAAAGAACTTATCTGAACAACATACTTGTGCTACTATTCATTTCTATGGTTGAAAATCGCTGTCGATCGCAGTCGCTACTGGATTGAGTCATGGTCTCCCCTTGCACAAAGAATCTTTGGTTTTGGATTAAGTGAGCAAACGAGAAGATGCTGCTCGTGTGCGCGAGTGGCCCCCTAAAGCACGAGACTCTGTGTGTGTGTGCCTACCAACTAAGATTCCAGGCTTTGAGGGTTTTCTATTAACGTAAATGCTATCGTTTGCCTGTTAAATGATCACATTACGATGCTCCCCAGGAAACCCCGCCACTAGATTTTCGTCCTTGTAGATTTCCGAGTCGTAGCTCGAAAGAACTTATCTGAACAACATACTTGTGCTACTATTCATTTCGATGGTTGAAAATCGCTGTCGATCGCAGTCGCTACTGGATTGAGTCATGGTCTCCCCTTGCACAAAGAATCTTTGGTTTTGGATTAAGTGAGCAAACGAGAAGATGCTGCGTGTGCGCGCGAGTGGCCCCCTAAAGCACGAGACTCTGTGTGTGTGTGCCTACCAACTAAGATTCCATGCTTTGAGGGTTTTCTATTAACGTAAATGCTATCGTTTGCCTGTTAAATGATCACATTACGATGCTCCCCAGGAAACCCCGCCACTAGATTTTCGTCCTTGTAGATTTCCGAGTCGTAGCTCGAAAGAACTTATCTGAACAACATACTTGTGCTACTATTCATTTCGATGGTTGAAAATCGCTGTCGATCGCAGTCGCTACTGGATTGAGTCATGGTCTCCCCTTGCACAAAGAATCTTTGGTTTTGGATTAAGTGAGCAAACGAGAAGATGCTGCGTGTGCGCGCGAGTGGCCCCCTAAAGCACGAGACTCTGTGTGTGTGTGCCTACCAACTAAGATTCCATGCTTTGAGGGTTTTCTATTAACGTAAATGCTATCGTTTGCCTGTTAAATGATCACATTACGATGCTCCCCAGGAAACCCCGCCACTAGATTTTCGTCCTTGTAGATTTCCGAGTCGTAGCTCGAAAGAACTTATCTGAACAACATACTTGTGCTACTATTCATTTCGATGGTTGAAAATCGCTGTCGATCGCAGTCGCTACTGGATTGAGTCATGGTCTCCCCTTGCACAAAGAATCTTTGGTTTTGGATTAAGTGAGCAAACGAGAAGATGCTGCGTGTGCGCGCGAGTGGCCCCCTAAAGCACGAGACTCTGTGTGTGTGTGCCTACCAACTAAGATTCCATGCTTTGAGGGTTTTCTATTAACGTAAATGCTATCGTTTGCCTGTTAAATGATCACATTACGATGCTCCCCAGGAAACCCCGCCACTAGATTTTCGTCCTTGTAGATTTCCGAGTCGTAGCTCGAAAGAACTTATCTGAACAACATACTTGTGCTACTATTCATTTCGATGGTTGAAAATCGCTGTCGATCGCAGTCGCTACTGGATTGAGTCATGGTCTCCCCTTGCACAAAGAATCTTTGGTTTTGGATTAAGTGAGCAAACGAGAAGATGCTGCGTGTGCGCGCGAGTGGCCCCCTAAAGCACGAGACTCTGTGTGTGTGTGCCTACCAACTAAGATTCCATGCTTTGAGGGTTTTCTATTAACGTAAATGCTATCGTTTGCCTGTTAAATGATCACATTACGATGCTCCCCAGGAAACCCCGCCACTAGATTTTCGTCCTTGTAGATTTCCGAGTCGTAGCTCGAAAGAACTTATCTGAACAACATACTTGTGCTACTATTCATTTCGATGGTTGAAAATCGCTGTCGATCGCAGTCGCTACTGGATTGAGTCATGGTCTCCCCTTGCACAAAGAATCTTTGGTTTTGGATTAAGTGAGCAAACGAGAAGATGCTGCTCGTGTGCGCGAGTGGCCCCCTAAAGCACGAGACTCTGTGTGTGTGTGCCTACCAACTAAGATTCCATGCTTTGAGGGTTTTCTATTAACGTAAATGCTATCGTTTGCCTGTTAAATGATCACATTACGATGCTCCCCAAGAAACCCCGCCACTAGATTTTCGTCCTTGTAGATTTCCGATTCGTAGCTCGAAAGAACTTACCTGAACAACATACTTGTGCTACTATTCATTTCTATGGTTGAAAATCGCTGTCGATCGCAGTCGCTACTGGATTGAGTCATGGTCTCCCCTTGCACAAAGAATCTTTGGTTTTGGATTAAGTGAGCAAACGAGAAGATGCTGCTCGTGTGCGCGAGTGGCCCCCTAAAGCACGAGACTCTGTGTGTGTGTGCCTACCAACTAAGATTCCATGCTTTGAGGGTTTTCTATTAACGTAAATGCTATCGTTTGCCTGTTAAATGATCACATTACGATGCTCCCCAAGAAACCCCGCCACTAGATTTTCGTCCTTGTAGATTTCCGATTCGTAGCTCGAAAGAACTTACCTGAACAACATACTTGTGCTACTATTCATTTCTATGGTTGAAAATCGCTGTCGATCGCAGTCGCTACTGGATTGAGTCATGGTCTCCCCTTGCACAAAGAATCTTTGGTTTTGGATTAAGTGAGCAAACGAGAAGATGCTGCGTGTGCGCGCGAGTGGCCCCCTAAAGCACGAGACTCTGTGTGTGTGTGCCTACCAACTAAGATTCCATGCTTTGAGGGTTTTCTATTAACGTAAATGCTATCGTTTGCCTGTTAAATGATCACATTACGATGCTCCCCAGGAAACCCCGCCACTAGATTTTCGTCCTTGTAGATTTCCGAGTCGTAGCTCGAAAGAACTTATCTGAACAACATACTTGTGCTACTATTCATTTCGATGGTTGAAAATCGCTGTCGATCGCAGTCGCTACTGGATTGAGTCATGGTCTCCCCTTGCACAAAGAATCTTTGGTTTTGGATTAAGTGAGCAAACGAGAAGATGCTGCGTGTGCGCGCGAGTGGCCCCCTAAAGCACGAGACTTTGTGTGTGTGTGCCTACCAACTAAGATTCCATGCTTTGAGGGTTTTCTATTAACGTAAATGCTATCGTTTGCCTGTTAAATGATCACATTACGATGCTCCCCAGGAAACCCCGCCACTAGATTTTCGTCCTTGTAGATTTCCGAGTCGTAGCTCGAAAGAACTTATCTGAACAACATACTTGTGCTACTATTCATTTCGATGGTTGAAAATCGCTGTCGATCGCAGTCGCTACTGGATTGAGTCATGGTCTCCCCTTGCACAAAGAATCTTTGGTTTTGGATTAAGTGAGCAAACGAGAAGATGCTGCGTGTGCGCGCGAGTGGCCCCCTAAAGCACGAGACTCTGTGTGTGTGTGCCTACCAACTAAGATTCCATGCTTTGAGGGTTTTCTATTAACGTAAATGCTATCGTTTGCCTGTTAAATGATCACATTACGATGCTCCCCAGGAAACCCCGCCACTAGATTTTCGTCCTTGTAGATTTCCGAGTCGTAGCTCGAAAGAACTTATCTGAACAACATACTTGTGCTACTATTCATTTCGATGGTTGAAAATCGCTGTCGATCGCAGTCGCTACTGGATTGAGTCATGGTCTCCCCTTGCACAAAGAATCTTTGGTTTTGGATTAAGTGAGCAAACGAGAAGATGCTGCTCGTGTGCGCGAGTGGCCCCCTAAAGCACGAGACTCTGTGTGTGTGTGCCTACCAACTAAGATTCCATGCTTTGAGGGTTTTCTATTAACGTAAATGCTATCGTTTGCCTGTTAAATGATCACATTACGATGCTCCCCAGGAAACCCCGCCACTAGATTTTCGTCCTTGTAGATTTCCGAGTCGTAGCTCGAAAGAACTTATCTGAACAACATACTTGTGCTACTATTCATTTCGATGGTTGAAAATCGCTGTCGATCGCAGTCGCTACTGGATTGAGTCATGGTCTCCCCTTGCACAAAGAATCTTTGGTTTTGGATTAAGTGAGCAAACGAGAAGATGCTGCTCGTGTGCGCGAGTGGCCCCCTAAAGCACGAGACTCTGTGTGTGTGTGCCTACCAACTAAGATTCCATGCTTTGAGGGTTTTCTATTAACGTAAATGCTATCGTTT
The DNA here is from genome assembly GCF_943734665.1 of Anopheles aquasalis. Lineage (NCBI taxonomy): Eukaryota > Metazoa > Arthropoda > Insecta > Diptera > Culicidae > Anopheles > Anopheles aquasalis. The sequence continues at coordinate 6,258,277 of NC_064876.1, read as the reverse complement.
GCCTGTTAAATGATCACATTACGATGCTCCCCAAGAAACCCCGCCACTAGATTTTCGTCCTTGTAGATTTCCGATTCGTAGCTCGAAAGAACTTACCTGAACAACATACTTGTGCTACTATTCATTTCTATGGTTGAAAATCGCTGTCGATCGCAGTCGCTACTGGATTGAGTCATGGTCTCCCCTTGCACAAAGAATCTTTGGTTTTGGATTAAGTGAGCAAACGAGAAGATGCTGCTCGTGTGCGCGAGTGGCCCCCTAAAGCACGAGACTCTGTGTGTGTGTGCCTACCAACTAAGATTCCATGCTTTGAGGGTTTTCTATTAACGTAAATGCTATCGTTTGCCTGTTAAATGATCACATTACGATGCTCCCCAGGAAACCCCGCCACTAGATTTTCGTCCTTGTAGATTTCCGATTCGTAGCTCGAAAGAACTTATCTGAACAACATACTTGTGCTACTATTCATTTCTATGGTTGAAAATCGCTGTCGATCGCAGTCGCTACTGGATTGAGTCATGGTCTCCCCTTGCACAAAGAATCTTTGGTTTTGGATTAAGTGAGCAAACGAGAAGATGCTGCTCGTGTGCGCGAGTGGCCCCCTAAAGCACGAGACTCTGTGTGTGTGTGCCTACCAACTAAGATTCCATGCTTTGAGGGTTTTCTATTAACGTAAATGCTATCGTTTGCCTGTTAAATGATCACATTACGATGCTCCCCAGGAAACCCCGCCACTAGATTTTCGTCCTTGTAGATTTCCGAGTCGTAGCTCGAAAGAACTTATCTGAACAACATACTTGTGCTACTATTCATTTCGATGGTTGAAAATCGCTGTCGATCGCAGTCGCTACTGGATTGAGTCATGGTCTCCCCTTGCACAAAGAATCTTTGGTTTTGGATTAAGTGAGCAAACGAGAAGATGCTGCGTGTGCGCGCGAGTGGCCCCCTAAAGCACGAGACTCTGTGTGTGTGTGCCTACCAACTAAGATTCCATGCTTTGAGGGTTTTCTATTAACGTAAATGCTATCGTTTGCCTGTTAAATGATCACATTACGATGCTCCCCAGGAAACCCCGCCACTAGATTTTCGTCCTTGTAGATTTCCGAGTCGTAGCTCGAAAGAACTTATCTGAACAACATACTTGTGCTACTATTCATTTCGATGGTTGAAAATCGCTGTCGATCGCAGTCGCTACTGGATTGAGTCATGGTCTCCCCTTGCACAAAGAATCTTTGGTTTTGGATTAAGTGAGCAAACGAGAAGATGCTGCGTGTGCGCGCGAGTGGCCCCCTAAAGCACGAGACTCTGTGTGTGTGTGCCTACCAACTAAGATTCCATGCTTTGAGGGTTTTCTATTAACGTAAATGCTATCGTTTGCCTGTTGAATGATCACATTACGATGCTCCCCAGGAAACCCCGCCACTAGATTTTCGTCCTTGTAGATTTCCGAGTCGTAGCTCGAAAGAACTTATCTGAACAACATACTTGTGCTACTATTCATTTCGATGGTTGAAAATCGCTGTCGATCGCAGTCGCTACTGGATTGAGTCATGGTCTCCCTTTGCACAAAGAATCTTTGGTTTTGGATTAAGTGAGCAAACGAGAAGATGCTGCGTGTGCGCGCGAGTGGCCCCCTAAAGCACGAGACTCTGTGTGTGTGTGCCTACCAACTAAGATTCCATGCTTTGAGGGTTTTCTATTAACGTAAATGCTATCGTTTGCCTGTTAAATGATCACATTACGATGCTCCCCAAGAAACCCCGCCACTAGATTTTCGTCCTTGTAGATTTCCGATTCGTAGCTCGAAAGAACTTACCTGAACAACATACTTGTGCTACTATTCATTTCTATGGTTGAAAATCGCTGTCGATCGCAGTCGCTACTGGATTGAGTCATGGTCTCCCCTTGCACAAAGAATCTTTGGTTTTGGATTAAGTGAGCAAACGAGAAGATGCTGCTCGTGTGCGCGAGTGGCCCCCTAAAGCACGAGACTCTGTGTGTGTGTGCCTACCAACTAAGATTCCATGCTTTGAGGGTTTTCTATTAACGTAAATGCTATCGTTTGCCTGTTAAATGATCACATTACGATGCTCCCCAAGAAACCCCGCCACTAGATTTTCGTCCTTGTAGATTTCCGATTCGTAGCTCGAAAGAACTTACCTGAACAACATACTTGTGCTACTATTCATTTCTATGGTTGAAAATCGCTGTCGATCGCAGTCGCTACTGGATTGAGTCATGGTCTCCCCTTGCACAAAGAATCTTTGGTTTTGGATTAAGTGAGCAAACGAGAAGATGCTGCTCGTGTGCGCGAGTGGCCCCCTAAAGCACGAGACTCTGTGTGTGTGTGCCTACCAACTAAGATTCCATGCTTTGAGGGTTTTCTATTAACGTAAATGCTATCGTTTGCCTGTTAAATGATCACATTACGATGCTCCCCAAGAAACCCCGCCACTAGATTTTCGTCCTTGTAGATTTCCGATTCGTAGCTCGAAAGAACTTACCTGAACAACATACTTGTGCTACTACTCATTTCGATGGTTGAAAATCGCTGTCGATCGCAGTCGCTACTGGATTGAGTCATGGTCTCCCCTTGCACAAAGAATCTTTGGTTTTGGATTAAGTGAGCAAACGAGAAGATGCTGCTCGTGTGCGCGAGTGGCCCCCTAAAGCACGAGACTCTGTGTGTGTGTGCCTACCAACTAAGATTCCATGCTTTGAGGGTTTTCTATTAACGTAAATGCTATCGTTTGCCTGTTGAATGATCACATTACGATGCTCCCCAGGAAACCCCGCCACTAGATTTTCGTCCTTGTAGATTTCCGATTCGTAGCTCGAAAGAACTTACCTGAACAACATACTTGTGCTACTATTCATTTCTATGGTTGAAAATCGCTGTCGATCGCAGTCGCTACTGGATTGAGTCATGGTCTCCCCTTGCACAAAGAATCTTTGGTTTTGGATTAAGTGAGCAAACGAGAAGATGCTGCTCGTGTGCGCGAGTGGCCCCCTAAAGCACGAGACTCTGTGTGTGTGTGCCTACCAACTAAGATTCCATGCTTTGAGGGTTTTCTATTAACGTAAATGCTATCGTTTGCCTGTTAAATGATCACATTACGATGCTCCCCAGGAAACCCCGCCACTAGATTTTCGTCCTTGTAGATTTCCGATTCGTAGCTCGAAAGAACTTATCTGAACAACATACTTGTGCTACTATTCATTTCTATGGTTGAAAATCGCTGTCGATCGCAGTCGCTACTGGATTGAGTCATGGTCTCCCCTTGCACAAAGAATCTTTGGTTTTGGATTAAGTGAGCAAACGAGAAGATGCTGCTCGTGTGCGCGAGTGGCCCCCTAAAGCACGAGACTCTGTGTGTGTGTGCCTACCAACTAAGATTCCATGCTTTGAGGGTTTTCTATTAACGTAAATGCTATCGTTTGCCTGTTAAATGATCACATTACGATGCTCCCCAGGAAACCCCGCCACTAGATTTTCGTCCTTGTAGATTTCCGATTCGTAGCTCGAAAGAACTTATCTGAACAACATACTTGTGCTACTATTCATTTCTATGGTTGAAAATCGCTGTCGATCGCAGTCGCTACTGGATTGAGTCATGGTCTCCCCTTGCACAAAGAATCTTTGGTTTTGGATTAAGTGAGCAAACGAGAAGATGCTGCTCGTGTGCGCGAGTGGCCCCCTAAAGCACGAGACTCTGTGTGTGTGTGCCTACCAACTAAGATTCCATGCTTTGAGGGTTTTCTATTAACGTAAATGCTATCGTTTGCCTGTTAAATGATCACATTACGATGCTCCCCAAGAAACCCCGCCACTAGATTTTCGTCCTTGTAGATTTCCGATTCGTAGCTCGAAAGAACTTACCTGAACAACATACTTGTGCTACTATTCATTTCTATGGTTGAAAATCGCTGTCGATCGCAGTCGCTACTGGATTGAGTCATGGTCTCCCCTTGCACAAAGAATCTTTGGTTTTGGATTAAGTGAGCAAACGAGAAGATGCTGCTCGTGTGCGCGAGTGGCCCCCTAAAGCACGAGACTCTGTGTGTGTGTGCCTACCAACTAAGATTCCATGCTTTGAGGGTTTTCTATTAACGTAAATGCTATCGTTTGCCTGTTAAATGATCACATTACGATGCTCCCCAAGAAACCCCGCCACTAGATTTTCGTCCTTGTAGATTTCCGATTCGTAGCTCGAAAGAACTTACCTGAACAACATACTTGTGCTGCTATTCATTTCTATGGTTGAAAATCGCTGTCGATCGCAGTCGCTACTGGATTGAGTCATGGTCTCCCCTTGCACAAAGAATCTTTGGTTTTGGATTAAGTGAGCAAACGAGAAGATGCTGCTCGTGTGCGCGAGTGGCCCCCTAAAGCACGAGACTCTGTGTGTGTGTGCCTACCAACTAAGATTCCATGCTTTGAGGGTTTTCTATTAACGTAAATACTATCGTTTGCCTGTTGAATGATCACATTACGATGCTCCCCAGGAAACCCCGCCACTAGATTTTCGTCCTTGTCGATTTCCGATTCGTAGCTCGAAAGAACTTACCTGAACAACATACTTGTGCTACTATTCATTTCGATGGTTGAAAATCGCTGTCGATCGCAGTCGCTACTGGATTGAGTCATGGTCTCTCCTTGCACAAAGAATCTTTGGTTTTGGATTAAGTGAGCAAACGAGAAGATGCTGCTCGTGTGCGCGAGTGGCCCCCTAAAGCACGAGACTCTGTGTGTGTGTGCCTACCAACTAAGATTCCATGCTTTGAGGGTTTTCTATTAACGTAAATGCTATCGTTTGCCTGTTGAATGATCACATTACGATGCTCCCCAGGAAACCCCGCCACTAGATTTTCGTCCTTGTCGATTTCCGATTCGTAGCTCGAAAGAACTTACCTGAACAACATACTTGTGCTACTATTCATTTCGATGGTTGAAAATCGCTGTCGATCGCAGTCGCTACTGGATTGAGTCATGGTCTCCCCTTGCTCAAAGAATCTTTGGTTTTGGATTAAGTGAGCAAACGAGAAGATGCTGCTCGTGTGCGCGAGTGGCCCCCTAAAGCACGAGACTTTGTGTGTGTGTGCCTACCAACTAAGATTCCATGCTTTGAGGGTTTTCTATTAACGTAAATGCTATCGTTTGCCTGTTGAATGATCACATTACGATGCTCCCCAGGAAACCCCGCCACTAGATTTTCGTCCTTGTCGATTTCCGATTCGTAGCTCGAAAGAACTTACCTGAACAACATACTTGTGCTACTATTCATTTCTATGGTTGAAAATCGCTGTCGATCGCAGTCGCTACTGGATTGAGTCATGGTCTCCCCTTGCACAAAGAATCTTTGGTTTTGGATTAAGTGAGCAAACGAGAAGATGCTGCTCGTGTGCGCGAGTGGCCCCCTAAAGCACGAGACTTTGTGTGTGTGTGCCTACCAACTAAGATTCCATGCTTTGAGGGTTTTCTATTAACGTAAATGCTATCGTTTGCCTGTTGAATGATCACATTACGATGCTCCCCAGGAAACCCCGCCACTAGATTTTCGTCCTTGTCGATTTCCGATTCGGAGCTCGAAAGAACTTACCTGAACAACATACTTGTGCTACTATTCATTTCGATGGTTGAAAATCGCTGTCGATCGCAGTCGCTACTGGATTGAGTCATGGTCTCCCCTTGCACAAAGAATCTTTGGTTTTGGATTAAGTGAGCAAACGAGAAGATGCTGCTCGTGTGCGCGAGTGGCCCCCTAAAGCACGAGACTCTGTGTGTGTGTGCCTACCAACTAAGATTCCATGCTTTGAGGGTTTTCTATTAACGTAAATACTATCGTTTGCCTGTTGAATGATCACATTACGATGCTCCCCAGGAAACCCCGCCACTAGATTTTCGTCCTTGTCGATTTCCGATTCGTAGCTCGAAAGAACTTACCTGAACAACATACTTGTGCTACTATTCATTTCTATGGTTGAAAATCGCTGTCGATCGCAGTCGCTACTGGATTGAGTCATGGTCTCCCCTTGCACAAAGAATCTTTGGTTTTGGATTAAGTGAGCAAACGAGAAGATGCTGCTCGTGTGCGCGAGTGGCCCCCTAAAGCACGAGACTTTGTGTGTGTGTGCCTACCAACTAAGATTCCATGCTTTGAGGGTTTTCTATTAACGTAAATGCTATCGTTTGCCTGTTGAATGATCACATTACGATGCTCCCCAGGAAACCCCGCCACTAGATTTTCGTCCTTGTCGATTTCCGATTCGTAGCTCGAAAGAACTTACCTGAACAACATACTTGTGCTACTATTCATTTCGATGGTTGAAAATCGCTGTCGATCGCAGTCGCTACTGGATTGAGTCATGGTCTCCCCTTGCACAAAGAATCTTTGGTTTTGGATTATGTGAGCAAACGAGAAGATGCTGCTCGTGCGCGCGAGTGGCCCCCTAAAGCACGAGACTGTGTGTGTGTGTGTGCCTACCAACTAAGATTCCATGCTTTGAGGGTTTTCTATTAACGTAAATGCTATCGTTTGCCTGTTAAATGATCACATTACGATGCTCCCCAGGAAACCCCGCCACTAGATTTTCGTCCTTGTAGATTTCCGATTCGTAGCTCGAAAGAACTTACCTGAACAACATACTTGTGCTACTATTCATTTCTATGGTTGAAAATCGCTGTCGATCGCAGTCGCTACTGGATTGAGTCATGGTCTCCCCTTGCACAAAGAATCTTTGGTTTTGGATTAAGTGAGCAAACGAGAAGATGCTGCTCGTGTGCGCGAGTGGCCCCCTAAAGCACGAGACTCTGTGTGTGTGTGCCTACCAACTAAGATTCCATGCTTTGAGGGTTTTCTATTAACGTAAATGCTATCGTTTGCCTGTTAAATGATCACATTACGATGCTCCCCAGGAAACCCCGCCACTAGATTTTCGTCCTTGTAGATTTCCGATTCGTAGCTCGAAAGAACTTATCTGAACAACATACTTGTGCTACTATTCATTTCGATGGTTGAAAATCGCTGTCGATCGCAGTCGCTACTGGATTGAGTCATGGTCTCCCCTTGCACAAAGAATCTTTGGTTTTGGATTATGTGAGCAAACGAGAAGATGCTGCTCGTGCGCGCGAGTGGCCCCCTAAAGCACGAGACTCTGTGTGTGTGTGCCTACCAACTAAGATTCCATGCTTTGAGGGTTTTCTATTAACGTAAATGCTATCGTTTGCCTGTTGAATGATCACATTACGATGCTCCCCAGGATACCCCGCCACCCGAATCGTAGCTCGAAAGAACTTACCTGAACAACATACTTGTGCTACTATTCATTTCGATGGTTGAAAATCGCTGTCGATCGCAGTCGCTACTGGATTGAGTCATGGTCTCCCTTTGCACAAAGAATCTTTGGTTTTGGATTAAGTGAGCAAACGAGAATATGCTGCGTGTGCGCGCGAGTGGCCCCCTAAAGCACGAGACTGTGTGTGTGTGTGTGCCTACCAACTAAGATTCCATGCTTTGAGGGTTTTCTATTAACGTAAATGCTATCGTTTGCCTGTTGAATGATCACATTACGATGCTCCCCAGGATACCCCGCCACCCGATTCGTAGCTCGAAAGAACTTACCTGAACAACATACTTGTGCTACTATTCATTTCGATGGTTGAAAATCGCTATCGATCGCAGTCGCTACTGGATTGAGTCATGGTCTCCCTTTGCACAAAGAATCTTTGGTTTTGGATTAAGTGAGCAAACGAGAATATGCTGCGTGTGCGCGCGAGTGGCCCCCTAAAGCACGAGACTCTGTGTGTGTGTGTGCCTACCAACTAAGATTCCATGCTTTGAGGGTTTTCTATTAACGTAAATGCTATCGTTTGCCTGTTGAATGATCACATTACGATGCTCCCCAGGATACCCCGCCACCCGATTCGTAGCTCGAAAGAACTTACCTGAACAACATACTTGTGCTACTATTCATTTCGATGGTTGAAAATCGCTATCGATCGCAGTCGCTACTGGATTGAGTCATGGTCTCCCTTTGCACAAAGAATCTTTGGTTTTGGATTAAGTGAGCAAACGAGAATATGCTGCGTGTGCGCGCGAGTGGCCCCCTAAAGCACGAGACTGTGTGTGTGTGTGTGCCTACCAACTAAGATTCCATGCTTTGAGGGTTTTCTATTAACGTAAATGCTATCGTTTGCCTGTTGAATGATCACATTACGATGCTCCCCAGGAAACCCCGCCACCCGATTCGTAGCTCGAAAGAACTTACCTGAACAACATACTTGTGCTACTACTCATTTCGATGGTTGAAAATCGCTGTCGATCGCAGTCGCTACTGGATTGAGTCATGGTCTCTCCTTGCACAAAGAATCTTTGGTTTTGGATTAAGTGAGCAAACGAGAAGATGCTGCTTGTGCGCGCGAGTGGCCCCCTAAAGCACGAGACTGTGTGTGTGTGTGTGCCTACCAACTAAGATTCCATGCTTTGAGGGTTTTCTATTAACGTAAATGCTATCGTTTGCCTGTTGAATGATCACATTACGATGCTCCCCAGGATACCCCGCCACCCGATTCGTAGCTCGAAAGAACTTACCTGAACAACATACTTGTGCTACTATTCATTTCGATGGTTGAAAATCGCTGTCGATCGCAGTCGCTACTGGATTGAGTCATGGTCTCCCTTTGCACAAAGAATCTTTGGTTTTGGATTAAGTGAGCAAACGAGAATATGCTGCGTGTGCGCGCGAGTGGCCCCCTAAAGCACGAGACTGTGTGTGTGTGTGTGCCTACCAACTAAGATTCCATGCTTTGAGGGTTTTCTATTAACGTAAATGCTATCGTTTGCCTGTTGAATGATCACATTACGATGCTCCCCAGGAAACCCCGCCACCCGATTCGTAGCTCGAAAGAACTTACCTGAACAACATACTTGTGCTACTACTCATTTCGATGGTTGAAAATCGCTATCGATCGCAGTCGCTACTGGATTGAGTCATGGTCTCCCCTTGCACAAAGAATCTTTGGTTTTGGATTAAGTGAGCAAACGAGAAGATGCTGCTTGTGCGCGCGAGTGGCCCCCTAAAGCACGAGACTGTGTGTGTGTGTGTGCCTACCAACTAAGATTCCATGCTTTGAGGGTTTTCTATTAACGTAAATGCTATCGTTTGCCTGTTGAATGATCACATTACGATGCTCCCCAGGATACCCCGCCACCCGATTCGTAGCTCGAAAGAACTTACCTGAACAACATACTTGTGCTACTACTCATTTCGATGGTTGAAAATCGCTGTCGATCGCAGTCGCTACTGGATTGAGTCAGGGTCTCCCTTTGCATAAAGAATCTTTGGTTTTGGATTATGTGAGCAAACGAGAAGATGCTGCTTGTGCGCGCGAGTGGCCCCCTAAAGCACGAGACTGTGTGTGTGTGTGTGCCTACCAACTAAGATTCCATGCTTTGAGGGTTTTCTATTAACGTAAATGCTATCGTTTGCCTGTTGAATGATCACATTACGATGCTCCCCAGGATACCCCGCCACCCGAATCGTAGCTCGAAAGAACTTACCTGAACAACATACTTGTGCTACTACTCATTTCGATGGTTGAAAATCGCTGTCGATCGCAGTCGCTACTGGATTGAGTCAGGGTCTCCCTTTGCATAAAGAATCTTTGGTTTTGGATTATGTGAGCAAACGAGAAGATGCTGCTTGTGCGCGCGAGTGGCCCCCTAAAGCACGAGACTGTGTGTGTGTGTGTGCCTACCAACTAAGATTCCATGCTTTGAGGGTTTTCTATTAACGTAAATGCTATCGTTTGCCTGTTGAATGATCACATTACGATGCTCCCCAGGAAACCCCGCCACCCGATTCGTAGCTCGAAAGAACTTACCTGAACAACATACTTGTGCTACTACTCATTTCGATGGTTGAAAATCGCTGTCGATCGCAGTCGCTACTGGATTGAGTCATGGTCTCTCCTTGCACAAAGAATCTTTGGTTTTGGATTAAGTGAGCAAACGAGAAGATGCTGCTTGTGCGCGCGAGTGGCCCCCTAAAGCACGAGACTGTGTGTGTGTGTGCCTACCAACTAAGATTCCATGCTTTGAGGGTTTTCTATTAACGTAAATGCTATCGTTTGCCTGTTGAATGATCACATTACGATGCTCCCCAGGATACCCCGCCACCCGAATCGTAGCTCGAAAGAACTTACCTGAACAACATACTTGTGCTACTATTCATTTCGATGGTTGAAAATCGCTGTCGATCGCAGTCGCTACTGGATTGAGTCATGGTCTCTCCTTGCACAAAGAATCTTTGATTTTGGATTAAGTGAGCAAACGAGAAGATGCTGCTCGTGTGCGCGAGTGGCCCCCTAAAGCACGAGACTCTGTGTGTGTGTGCCTACCAACTAAGATTCCATGCTTTGAGGGTTTTCTATTAACGTAAATGCTATCGTTTGCCTGTTGAATGATCACATTACGATGCTCCCCAGGATACCCCGCCACCCGAATCGTAGCTCGAAAGAACTTACCTGAACAACATACTTGTGCTACTATTCATTTCGATGGTTGAAAATCGCTGTCGATCGCAGTCGCTACTGGATTGAGTCATGGTCTCCCCTTGCTCAAAGAATCTTTGATTTTGGATTAAGTGAGCAAACGAGAAGATGCTGCTCGTGTGCGCGAGTGGCCCCCTAAAGCACGAGACTCTGTGTGTGTGTGCCTACCAACTAAGATTCCATGCTTTGAGGGTTTTCTATTAACGTAAATGCTATCGTTTGCCTGTTGAATGATCACATTACGATGCTCCCCAGGATACCCCGCCACCCGAATCGTAGCTCGAAAGAACTTACCTGAACAACATACTTGTGCTACTATTCATTTCGATGGTTGAAAATCGCTGTCGATCGCAGTCGCTACTGGATTGAGTCATGGTCTCTCCTTGCACAAAGAATCTTTGATTTTGGATTAAGTGAGCAAACGAGAAGATGCTGCTCGTGTGCGCGAGTGGCCCCCTAAAGCACGAGACTCTGTGTGTGTGTGCCTACCAACTAAGATTCCATGCTTTGAGGGTTTTCTATTAACGTAAATGCTATCGTTTGCCTGTTGAATGATCACATTACGATGCTCCCCAGGATACCCCGCCACCCGAATCGTAGCTCGAAAGAACTTACCTGAACAACATACTTGTGCTACTATTCATTTCGATGGTTGAAAATCGCTGTCGATCGCAGTCGCTACTGGATTGAGTCATGGTCTCTCCTTGCACAAAGAATCTTTGATTTTGGATTAAGTGAGCAAACGAGAAGATGCTGCTCGTGTGCGCGAGTGGCCCCCTAAAGCACGAGACTCTGTGTGTGTGTGCCTACCAACTAAGATTCCATGCTTTGAGGGTTTTCTATTAACGTAAATGCTATCGTTTGCCTGTTGAATGATCACATTACGATGCTCCCCAGGATACCCCGCCACCCGAATCGTAGCTCGAAAGAACTTACCTGAACAACATACTTGTGCTACTATTCATTTCGATGGTTGAAAATCGCTGTCGATCGCAGTCGCTACTGGATTGAGTCATGGTCTCTCCTTGCACAAAGAATCTTTGATTTTGGATTAAGTGAGCAAACGAGAAGATGCTGCTCGTGTGCGCGAGTGGCCCCCTAAAGCACGAGACTCTGTGTGTGTGTGCCTACCAACTAAGATTCCATGCTTTGAGGGTTTTCTATTAACGTAAATGCTATCGTTTGCCTGTTGAATGATCACATTACGATGCTCCCCAGGATACCCCGCCACCCGAATCGTAGCTCGAAAGAACTTACCTGAACAACATACTTGTGCTACTATTCATTTCGATGGTTGAAAATCGCTGTCGATCGCAGTCGCTACTGGATTGAGTCATGGTCTCTCCTTGCACAAAGAATCTTTGATTTTGGATTAAGTGAGCAAACGAGAAGATGCTGCTCGTGTGCGCGAGTGGCCCCCTAAAGCACGAGACTCTGTGTGTGTGTGCCTACCAACTAAGATTCCATGCTTTGAGGGTTTTCTATTAACGTAAATGCTATCGTTTGCCTGTTGAATGATCACATTACGATGCTCCCCAGGATACCCCGCCACCCGAATCGTAGCTCGAAAGAACTTACCTGAACAACATACTTGTGCTACTATTCATTTCGATGGTTGAAAATCGCTATCGATCGCAGTCGCTACTGGATTGAGTCATGGTCTCTCCTTGCACAAAGAATCTTTGATTTTGGATTAAGTGAGCAAACGAGAAGATGCTGCTCGTGTGCGCGAGTGGCCCCCTAAAGCACGAGACTCTGTGTGTGTGTGCCTACCAACTAAGATTCCATGCTTTGAGGGTTTTCTATTAACGTAAATGCTATCGTTTGCCTGTTGAATGATCACATTACGATGCTCCCCAGGATACCCCGCCACCCGAATCGTAGCTCGAAAGAACTTACCTGAACAACATACTTGTGCTACTATTCATTTCGATGGTTGAAAATCGCTATCGATCGCAGTCGCTACTGGATTGAGTCATGGTCTCTCCTTGCACAAAGAATCTTTGATTTTGGATTAAGTGAGCAAACGAGAAGATGCTGCTCGTGTGCGCGAGTGGCCCCCTAAAGCACGAGACTCTGTGTGTGTGTGCCTACCAACTAAGATTCCATGCTTTGAGGGTTTTCTATTAACGTAAATGCTATCGTTTGCCTGTTGAATGATCACATTACGATGCTCCCCAGGATACCCCGCCACCCGAATCGTAGCTCGAAAGAACTTACCTGAACAACATACTTGTGCTACTATTCATTTCGATGGTTGAAAATCGCTGTCGATCGCAGTCGCTACTGGATTGAGTCATGGTCTCTCCTTGCACAAAGAATCTTTGATTTTGGATTAAGTGAGCAAACGAGAAGATGCTGCTCGTGTGCGCGAGTGGCCCCCTAAAGCACGAGACTCTGTGTGTGTGTGCCTACCAACTAAGATTCCATGCTTTGAGGGTTTTCTATTAACGTAAATGCTATCGTTTGCCTGTTGAATGATCACATTACGATGCTCCCCAGGATACCCCGCCACCCGAATCGTAGCTCGAAAGAACTTACCTGAACAACATACTTGTGCTACTATTCATTTCGATGGTTGAAAATCGCTGTCGATCGCAGTCGCTACTGGATTGAGTCATGGTCTCTCCTTGCACAAAGAATCTTTGATTTTGGATTAAGTGAGCAAACGAGAAGATGCTGCTCGTGTGCGCGAGTGGCCCCCTAAAGCACGAGACTCTGTGTGTGTGTGCCTACCAACTAAGATTCCATGCTTTGAGGGTTTTCTATTAACGTAAATGCTATCGTTTGCCTGTTGAATGATCACATTACGATGCTCCCCAGGATACCCCGCCACCCGAATCGTAGCTCGAAAGAACTTACCTGAACAACATACTTGTGCTACTATTCATTTCGATGGTTGAAAATCGCTGTCGATCGCAGTCGCTACTGGATTGAGTCATGGTCTCTCCTTGCACAAAGAATCTTTGATTTTGGATTAAGTGAGCAAACGAGAAGATGCTGCTCGTGTGCGCGAGTGGCCCCCTAAAGCACGAGACTCTGTGTGTGTGTGCCTACCAACTAAGATTCCATGCTTTGAGGGTTTTCTATTAACGTAAATGCTATCGTTTGCCTGTTGAATGATCACATTACGATGCTCCCCAGGATACCCCGCCACCCGAATCGTAGCTCGAAAGAACTTACCTGAACAACATACTTGTGCTACTATTCATTTCGATGGTTGAAAATCGCTGTCGATCGCAGTCGCTACTGGATTGAGTCATGGTCTCCCCTTGCACAAAGAATCTTTGATTTTGGATTAAGTGAGCAAACGAGAAGATGCTGCTCGTGTGCGCGAGTGGCCCCCTAAAGCACGAGACTCTGTGTGTGTGTGCCTACCAACTAAGATTCCATGCTTTGAGGGTTTTCTATTAACGTAAATGCTATCGTTTGCCTGTTGAATGATCACATTACGATGCTCCCCAGGATACCCCGCCACCCGAATCGTAGCTCGAAAGAACTTACCTGAACAACATACTTGTGCTACTATTCATTTCGATGGTTGAAAATCGCTGTCGATCGCAGTCGCTACTGGATTGAGTCATGGTCTCTCCTTGCACAAAGAATCTTTGATTTTGGATTAAGTGAGCAAACGAGAAGATGCTGCTCGTGTGCGCGAGTGGCCCCCTAAAGCACGAGACTCTGTGTGTGTGTGCCTACCAACTAAGATTCCATGCTTTGAGGGTTTTCTATTAACGTAAATGCTATCGTTTGCCTGTTGAATGATCACATTACGATGCTCCCCAGGATACCCCGCCACCCGAATCGTAGCTCGAAAGAACTTACCTGAACAACATACTTGTGCTACTACTCATTTCGATGGTTGAAAATCGCTATCGATCGCAGTCGCTACTGGATTGAGTCATGGTCTCCCCTTGCACAAAGAATCTTTGGTTTTGGATTAAGTGAGCAAACGAGAAGATGCTGCTTGTGCGCGCGAGTGGCCCCCTAAAGCACGAGACTGTGTGTGTGTGTGTGCCTACCAACTAAGATTCCATGCTTTGAGGGTTTTCTATTAACGTAAATGCTATCGTTTGCCTGTTGAATGATCACATTACGATGCTCCCCAGGATACCCCGCCACCCGAATCGTAGCTCGAAAGAACTTACCTGAACAACATACTTGTGCTACTATTCATTTCGATGGTTGAAAATCGCTGTCGATCGCAGTCGCTACTGGATTGAGTCATGGTCTCTCCTTGCACAAAGAATCTTTGATTTTGGATTAAGTGAGCAAACGAGAAGATGCTGCTCGTGTGCGCGAGTGGCCCCCTAAAGCACGAGACTCTGTGTGTGTGTGCCTACCAACTAAGATTCCATGCTTTGAGGGTTTTCTATTAACGTAAATGCTATCGTTTGCCTGTTGAATGATCACATTACGATGCTCCCCAGGATACCCCGCCACCCGAATCGTAGCTCGAAAGAACTTACCTGAACAACATACTTGTGCTACTACTCATTTCGATGGTTGAAAATCGCTATCGATCGCAGTCGCTACTGGATTGAGTCATGGTCTCCCCTTGCACAAAGAATCTTTGGTTTTGGATTAAGTGAGCAAACGAGAAGATGCTGCTTGTGCGCGCGAGTGGCCCCCTAAAGCACGAGACTGTGTGTGTGTGTGTGCCTACCAACTAAGATTCCATGCTTTGAGGGTTTTCTATTAACGTAAATGCTATCGTTTGCCTGTTGAATGATCACATTACGATGCTCCCCAGGATACCCCGCCACCCGAATCGTAGCTCGAAAGAACTTACCTGAACAACATACTTGTGCTACTACTCATTTCGATGGTTGAAAATCGCTATCGATCGCAGTCGCTACTGGATTGAGTCATGGTCTCCCCTTGCACAAAGAATCTTTGGTTTTGGATTAAGTGAGCAAACGAGAAGATGCTGCTTGTGCGCGCGAGTGGCCCCCTAAAGCACGAGACTGTGTGTGTGTGTGTGCCTACCAACTAAGATTCCATGCTTTGAGGGTTTTCTATTAACGTAAATGCTATCGTTTGCCTGTTGAATGATCACATTACGATGCTCCCCAGGATACCCCGCCACCCGAATCGTAGCTCGAAAGAACTTACCTGAACAACATACTTGTGCTACTATTCATTTCGATGGTTGAAAATCGCTGTCGATCGCAGTCGCTACTGGATTGAGTCATGGTCTCTCCTTGCACAAAGAATCTTTGATTTTGGATTAAGTGAGCAAACGAGAAGATGCTGCTTGTGCGCGCGAGTGGCCCCCTAAAGCACGAGACTGTGTGTGTGTGTGTGCCTACCAACTAAGATTCCATGCTTTGAGGGTTTTCTATTAACGTAAATGCTATCGTTTGCCTGTTGAATGATCACATTACGATGCTCCCCAGGATACCCCGCCACCCGAATCGTAGCTCGAAAGAACTTACCTGAACAACATACTTGTGCTACTATTCATTTCGATGGTTGAAAATCGCTGTCGATCGCAGTCGCTACTGGATTGAGTCAGGGTCTCCCTTTGCATAAAGAATCTTTGGTTTTGGATTATGTGAGCAAACGAGAAGATGCTGCTTGTGCGCGCGAGTGGCCCCCTAAAGCACGAGACTGTGTGTGTGTGTGTGCCTACCAACTAAGATTCCATGCTTTGAGGGTTTTCTATTAACGTAAATGCTATCGTTTGCCTGTTGAATGATCACATTACGATGCTCCCCAGGATACCCCGCCACCCGAATCGTAGCTCGAAAGAACTTACCTGAACAACATACTTGTGCTACTACTCATTTCGATGGTTGAAAATCGCTATCGATCGCAGTCGCTACTGGATTGAGTCATGGTCTCCCCTTGCACAAAGAATCTTTGGTTTTGGATTAAGTGAGCAAACGAGAAGATGCTGCTTGTGCGCGCGAGTGGCCCCCTAAAGCACGAGACTGTGTGTGTGTGTGTGCCTACCAACTAAGATTCCATGCTTTGAGGGTTTTCTATTAACGTAAATGCTATCGTTTGCCTGTTGAATGATCACATTACGATGCTCCCCAGGATACCCCGCCACCCGAATCGTAGCTCGAAAGAACTTACCTGAACAACATACTTGTGCTACTATTCATTTCGATGGTTGAAAATCGCTGTCGATCGCAGTCGCTACTGGATTGAGTCATGGTCTCTCCTTGCATAAAGAATCTTTGGTTTTGGATTATGTGAGCAAACGAGAAGATGCTGCTTGTGCGCGCGAGTGGCCCCCTAAAGCACGAGACTGTGTGTGTGTGTGTGCCTACCAACTAAGATTCCATGCTTTGAGGGTTTTCTATTAACGTAAATGCTATCGTTTGCCTGTTGAATGATCACATTACGATGCTCCCCAGGATACCCCGCCACCCGAATCGTAGCTCGAAAGAACTTACCTGAACAACATACTTGTGCTACTATTCATTTCGATGGTTGAAAATCGCTGTCGATCGCAGTCGCTACTGGATTGAGTCAGGGTCTCCCTTTGCATAAAGAATCTTTGGTTTTGGATTATGTGAGCAAACGAGAAGATGCTGCTTGTGCGCGCGAGTGGCCCCCTAAAGCACGAGACTGTGTGTGTGTGTGTGCCTACCAACTAAGATTCCATGCTTTGAGGGTTTTCTATTAACGTAAATGCTATCGTTTGCCTGTTGAATGATCACATTACGATGCTCCCCAGGATACCCCGCCACCCGAATCGTAGCTCGAAAGAACTTACCTGAACAACATACTTGTGCTACTACTCATTTCGATGGTTGAAAATCGCTATCGATCGCAGTCGCTACTGGATTGAGTCATGGTCTCCCCTTGCACAAAGAATCTTTGGTTTTGGATTAAGTGAGCAAACGAGAAGATGCTGCTTGTGCGCGCGAGTGGCCCCCTAAAGCACGAGACTGTGTGTGTGTGTGTGCCTACCAACTAAGATTCCATGCTTTGAGGGTTTTCTATTAACGTAAATGCTATCGTTTGCCTGTTGAATGATCACATTACGATGCTCCCCAGGATACCCCGCCACCCGAATCGTAGCTCGAAAGAACTTACCTGAACAACATACTTGTGCTACTATTCATTTCGATGGTTGAAAATCGCTGTCGATCGCAGTCGCTACTGGATTGAGTCATGGTCTCTCCTTGCTCAAAGAATCTTTGATTTTGGATTAAGTGAGCAAACGAGAAGATGCTGCTCGTGTGCGCGAGTGGCCCCCTAAAGCACGAGACTCTGTGTGTGTGTGCCTACCAACTAAGATTCCATGCTTTGAGGGTTTTCTATTAACGTAAATGCTATCGTTTGCCTGTTGAATGATCACATTACGATGCTCCCCAGGATACCCCGCCACCCGAATCGTAGCTCGAAAGAACTTACCTGAACAACATACTTGTGCTACTACTCATTTCGATGGTTGAAAATCGCTATCGATCGCAGTCGCTACTGGATTGAGTCATGGTCTCCCCTTGCACAAAGAATCTTTGGTTTTGGATTAAGTGAGCAAACGAGAAGATGCTGCTTGTGCGCGCGAGTGGCCCCCTAAAGCACGAGACTGTGTGTGTGTGTGTGCCTACCAACTAAGATTCCATGCTTTGAGGGTTTTCTATTAACGTAAATGCTATCGTTTGCCTGTTGAATGATCACATTACGATGCTCCCCAGGAAACCCCGCCACCCGATTCGTAGCTCGAAAGAACTTACCTGAACAACATACTTGTGCTACTACTCATTTCGATGGTTGAAAATCGCTGTCGATCGCAGTCGCTACTGGATTGAGTCAGGGTCTCCCTTTGCATAAAGAATCTTTGGTTTTGGATTATGTGAGCAAACGAGAAGATGCTGCTTGTGCGCGCGAGTGGCCCCCTAAAGCACGAGACTGTGTGTGTGTGTGTGCCTACCAACTAAGATTCCATGCTTTGAGGGTTTTCTATTAACGTAAATGCTATCGTTTGCCTGTTGAATGATCACATTACGATGCTCCCCAGGATACCCCGCCACCCGATTCGTAGCTCGAAAGAACTTACCTGAACAACATACTTGTGCTACTACTCATTTCGATGGTTGAAAATCGCTGTCGATCGCAGTCGCTACTGGATTGAGTCAGGGTCTCCCTTTGCATAAAGAATCTTTGGTTTTGGATTATGTGAGCAAACGAGAAGATGCTGCTTGTGCGCGCGAGTGGCCCCCTAAAGCACGAGACTGTGTGTGTGTGTGTGCCTACCAACTAAGATTCCATGCTTTGAGGGTTTTCTATTAACGTAAATGCTATCGTTTGCCTGTTGAATGATCACATTACGATGCTCCCCAGGATACCCCGCCACCCGAATCGTAGCTCGAAAGAACTTACCTGAACAACATACTTGTGCTACTATTCATTTCGATGGTTGAAAATCGCTGTCGATCGCAGTCGCTACTGGATTGAGTCATGGTCTCTCCTTGCACAAAGAATCTTTGATTTTGGATTAAGTGAGCAAACGAGAAGATGCTGCTCGTGTGCGCGAGTGGCCCCCTAAAGCACGAGACTGTGTGTGTGTGTGTGCCTACCAACTAAGATTCCATGCTTTGAGGGTTTTCTATTAACGTAAATGCTATCGTTTGCCTGTTGAATGATCACATTACGATGCTCCCCAGGATACCCCGCCACCCGAATCGTAGCTCGAAAGAACTTACCTGAACAACATACTTGTGCTACTATTCATTTCGATGGTTGAAAATCGCTGTCGATCGCAGTCGCTACTGGATTGAGTCATGGTCTCTCCTTGCACAAAGAATCTTTGATTTTGGATTAAGTGAGCAAACGAGAAGATGCTGCTCGTGTGCGCGAGTGGCCCCCTAAAGCACGAGACTCTGTGTGTGTGTGCCTACCAACTAAGATTCCATGCTTTGAGGGTTTTCTATTAACGTAAATGCTATCGTTTGCCTGTTAAATGATCACATTACGATGCTCCCCAGGATACCCCGCCACCCGAATCGTAGCTCGAAAGAACTTACCTGAACAACATACTTGTGCTACTATTCATTTCGATGGTTGAAAATCGCTGTCGATCGCAGTCGCTACTGGATTGAGTCATGGTCTCCCCTTGCTCAAAGAATCTTTGATTTTGGATTAAGTGAGCAAACGAGAAGATGCTGCTCGTGTGCGCGAGTGGCCCCCTAAAGCACGAGACTTTGTGTGTGTGTGCCTACCAACTAAGATTCCATGCTTTGAGGGTTTTCTATTAACGTAAATGCTATCGTTTGCCTGTTGAATGATCACATTACGATGCTCCCCAGGATACCCCGCCACCCGAATCGTAGCTCGAAAGAACTTACCTGAACAACATACTTGTGCTACTACTCATTTCGATGGTTGAAAATCGCTGTCGATCGCAGTCGCTACTGGATTGAGTCATGGTCTCTCCTTGCACAAAGAATCTTTGATTTTGGATTAAGTGAGCAAACGAGAAGATGCTGCTTGTGCGCGCGAGTGGCCCCCTAAAGCACGAGACTGTGTGTGTGTGTGTGCCTACCAACTAAGATTCCATGCTTTGAGGGTTTTCTATTAACGTAAATGCTATCGTTTGCCTGTTGAATGATCACATTACGATGCTCCCCAGGATACCCCGCCACCCGAATCGTAGCTCGAAAGAACTTACCTGAACAACATACTTGTGCTACTACTCATTTCGATGGTTGAAAATCGCTATCGATCGCAGTCGCTACTGGATTGAGTCATGGTCTCCCCTTGCACAAAGAATCTTTGGTTTTGGATTAAGTGAGCAAACGAGAAGATGCTGCTTGTGCGCGCGAGTGGCCCCCTAAAGCACGAGACTGTGTGTGTGTGTGTGCCTACCAACTAAGATTCCATGCTTTGAGGGTTTTCTATTAACGTAAATGCTATCGTTTGCCTGTTGAATGATCACATTACGATGCTCCCCAGGATACCCCGCCACCCGATTCGTAGCTCGAAAGAACTTACCTGAACAACATACTTGTGCTACTACTCATTTCGATGGTTGAAAATCGCTGTCGATCGCAGTCGCTACTGGATTGAGTCATGGTCTCTCCTTGCACAAAGAATCTTTGATTTTGGATTAAGTGAGCAAACGAGAAGATGCTGCTTGTGCGCGCGAGTGGCCCCCTAAAGCACGAGACTGTGTGTGTGTGTGTGCCTACCAACTAAGATTCCATGCTTTGAGGGTTTTCTATTAACGTAAATGCTATCGTTTGCCTGTTGAATGATCACATTACGATGCTCCCCAGGATACCCCGCCACCCGAATCGTAGCTCGAAAGAACTTACCTGAACAACATACTTGTGCTACTATTCATTTCGATGGTTGAAAATCGCTGTCGATCGCAGTCGCTACTGGATTGAGTCAGGGTCTCCCTTTGCATAAAGAATCTTTGGTTTTGGATTATGTGAGCAAACGAGAAGATGCTGCTTGTGCGCGCGAGTGGCCCCCTAAAGCACGAGACTGTGTGTGTGTGTGTGCCTACCAACTAAGATTCCATGCTTTGAGGGTTTTCTATTAACGTAAATGCTATCGTTTGCCTGTTGAATGATCACATTACGATGCTCCCCAGGATACCCCGCCACCCGAATCGTAGCTCGAAAGAACTTACCTGAACAACATACTTGTGCTACTACTCATTTCGATGGTTGAAAATCGCTATCGATCGCAGTCGCTACTGGATTGAGTCATGGTCTCCCCTTGCACAAAGAATCTTTGGTTTTGGATTAAGTGAGCAAACGAGAAGATGCTGCTTGTGCGCGCGAGTGGCCCCCTAAAGCACGAGACTGTGTGTGTGTGTGTGCCTACCAACTAAGATTCCATGCTTTGAGGGTTTTCTATTAACGTAAATGCTATCGTTTGCCTGTTGAATGATCACATTACGATGCTCCCCAGGATACCCCGCCACCCGAATCGTAGCTCGAAAGAACTTACCTGAACAACATACTTGTGCTACTATTCATTTCGATGGTTGAAAATCGCTGTCGATCGCAGTCGCTACTGGATTGAGTCATGGTCTCTCCTTGCATAAAGAATCTTTGGTTTTGGATTATGTGAGCAAACGAGAAGATGCTGCTTGTGCGCGCGAGTGGCCCCCTAAAGCACGAGACTGTGTGTGTGTGTGTGCCTACCAACTAAGATTCCATGCTTTGAGGGTTTTCTATTAACGTAAATGCTATCGTTTGCCTGTTGAATGATCACATTACGATGCTCCCCAGGATACCCCGCCACCCGAATCGTAGCTCGAAAGAACTTACCTGAACAACATACTTGTGCTACTATTCATTTCGATGGTTGAAAATCGCTGTCGATCGCAGTCGCTACTGGATTGAGTCAGGGTCTCCCTTTGCATAAAGAATCTTTGGTTTTGGATTATGTGAGCAAACGAGAAGATGCTGCTTGTGCGCGCGAGTGGCCCCCTAAAGCACGAGACTGTGTGTGTGTGTGTGCCTACCAACTAAGATTCCATGCTTTGAGGGTTTTCTATTAACGTAAATGCTATCGTTTGCCTGTTGAATGATCACATTACGATGCTCCCCAGGATACCCCGCCACCCGAATCGTAGCTCGAAAGAACTTACCTGAACAACATACTTGTGCTACTACTCATTTCGATGGTTGAAAATCGCTGTCGATCGCAGTCGCTACTGGATTGAGTCATGGTCTCCCCTTGCACAAAGAATCTTTGGTTTTGGATTAAGTGAGCAAACGAGAAGATGCTGCTTGTGCGCGCGAGTGGCCCCCTAAAGCACGAGACTGTGTGTGTGTGTGTGCCTACCAACTAAGATTCCATGCTTTGAGGGTTTTCTATTAACGTAAATGCTATCGTTTGCCTGTTGAATGATCACATTACGATGCTCCCCAGGATACCCCGCCACCCGAATCGTAGCTCGAAAGAACTTACCTGAACAACATACTTGTGCTACTATTCATTTCGATGGTTGAAAATCGCTGTCGATCGCAGTCGCTACTGGATTGAGTCATGGTCTCTCCTTGCACAAAGAATCTTTGATTTTGGATTAAGTGAGCAAACGAGAAGATGCTGCTCGTGTGCGCGAGTGGCCCCCTAAAGCACGAGACTCTGTGTGTGTGTGCCTACCAACTAAGATTCCATGCTTTGAGGGTTTTCTATTAACGTAAATGCTATCGTTTGCCTGTTGAATGATCACATTACGATGCTCCCCAGGATACCCCGCCACCCGAATCGTAGCTCGAAAGAACTTACCTGAACAACATACTTGTGCTACTACTCATTTCGATGGTTGAAAATCGCTATCGATCGCAGTCGCTACTGGATTGAGTCATGGTCTCTCCTTGCACAAAGAATCTTTGGTTTTGGATTAAGTGAGCAAACGAGAATATGCTGCGTGTGCGCGCGAGTGGCCCCCTAAAGCACGAGACTGTGTGTGTGTGTGTGCCTACCAACTAAGATTCCATGCTTTGAGGGTTTTCTATTAACGTAAATGCTATCGTTTGCCTGTTGAATGATCACATTACGATGCTCCCCAGGATACCCCGCCACCCGATTCGTAGCTCGAAAGAACTTACCTGAACAACATACTTGTGCTACTACTCATTTCGATGGTTGAAAATCGCTGTCGATCGCAGTCGCTACTGGATTGAGTCAGGGTCTCCCTTTGCATAAAGAATCTTTGGTTTTGGATTATGTGAGCAAACGAGAAGATGCTGCTTGTGCGCGCGAGTGGCCCCCTAAAGCACGAGACTGTGTGTGTGTGTGTGCCTACCAACTAAGATTCCATGCTTTGAGGGTTTTCTATTAACGTAAATGCTATCGTTTGCCTGTTGAATGATCACATTACGATGCTCCCCAGGATACCCCGCCACCCGAATCGTAGCTCGAAAGAACTTACCTGAACAACATACTTGTGC
Organism: Anopheles aquasalis; assembly: GCF_943734665.1. NCBI lineage: Eukaryota > Metazoa > Arthropoda > Insecta > Diptera > Culicidae > Anopheles > Anopheles aquasalis. The sequence continues at coordinate 6,234,847 of NC_064876.1, read as the reverse complement.
TACTACTCATTTCGATGGTTGAAAATCGCTATCGATCGCAGTCGCTACTGGATTGAGTCATGGTCTCCCCTTGCACAAAGAATCTTTGGTTTTGGATTAAGTGAGCAAACGAGAAGATGCTGCTTGTGCGCGCGAGTGGCCCCCTAAAGCACGAGACTGTGTGTGTGTGTGTGCCTACCAACTAAGATTCCATGCTTTGAGGGTTTTCTATTAACGTAAATGCTATCGTTTGCCTGTTGAATGATCACATTACGATGCTCCCCAGGATACCCCGCCACCCGATTCGTAGCTCGAAAGAACTTACCTGAACAACATACTTGTGCTACTACTCATTTCGATGGTTGAAAATCGCTGTCGATCGCAGTCGCTACTGGATTGAGTCAGGGTCTCCCTTTGCATAAAGAATCTTTGGTTTTGGATTATGTGAGCAAACGAGAAGATGCTGCTTGTGCGCGCGAGTGGCCCCCTAAAGCACGAGACTGTGTGTGTGTGTGTGCCTACCAACTAAGATTCCATGCTTTGAGGGTTTTCTATTAACGTAAATGCTATCGTTTGCCTGTTGAATGATCACATTACGATGCTCCCCAGGATACCCCGCCACCCGAATCGTAGCTCGAAAGAACTTACCTGAACAACATACTTGTGCTACTACTCATTTCGATGGTTGAAAATCGCTGTCGATCGCAGTCGCTACTGGATTGAGTCAGGGTCTCCCTTTGCATAAAGAATCTTTGGTTTTGGATTATGTGAGCAAACGAGAAGATGCTGCTTGTGCGCGCGAGTGGCCCCCTAAAGCACGAGACTGTGTGTGTGTGTGTGCCTACCAACTAAGATTCCATGCTTTGAGGGTTTTCTATTAACGTAAATGCTATCGTTTGCCTGTTGAATGATCACATTACGATGCTCCCCAGGATACCCAGCCACCCGAATCGTAGCTCGAAAGAACTTACCTGAACAACATACTTGTGCTACTATTCATTTCGATGGTTGAAAATCGCTGTCGATCGCAGTCGCTACTGGATTGAGTCATGGTCTCTCCTTGCACAAAGAATCTTTGGTTTTGGATTAAGTGAGCAAACGAGAATATGCTGCGTGTGCGCGCGAGTGGCCCCCTAAAGCACGAGACTGTGTGTGTGTGTGTGCCTACCAACTAAGATTCCATGCTTTGAGGGTTTTCTATTAACGTAAATGCTATCGTTTGCCTGTTGAATGATCACATTACGATGCTCCCCAGGATACCCCGCCACCCGAATCGTAGCTCGAAAGAACTTACCTGAACAACATACTTGTGCTACTATTCATTTCGATGGTTGAAAATCGCTGTCGATCGCAGTCGCTACTGGATTGAGTCATGGTCTCCCTTTGCACAAAGAATCTTTGGTTTTGGATTAAGTGAGCAAACGAGAATATGCTGCGTGTGCGCGCGAGTGGCCCCCTAAAGCACGAGACTGTGTGTGTGTGTGTGCCTACCAACTAAGATTCCATGCTTTGAGGGTTTTCTATTAACGTAAATGCTATCGTTTGCCTGTTGAATGATCACATTACGATGCTCCCCAGGATACCCCGCCACCCGATTCGTAGCTCGAAAGAACTTACCTGAACAACATACTTGTGCTACTATTCATTTCGATGGTTGAAAATCGCTGTCGATCGCAGTCGCTACTGGATTGAGTCATGGTCTCTCCTTGCACAAAGAATCTTTGGTTTTGGATTAAGTGAGCAAACGAGAATATGCTGCGTGTGCGCGCGAGTGGCCCCCTAAAGCACGAGACTGTGTGTGTGTGTGTGCCTACCAACTAAGATTCCATGCTTTGAGGGTTTTCTATTAACGTAAATGCTATCGTTTGCCTGTTGAATGATCACATTACGATGCTCCCCAGGAAACCCCGCCACCCGATTCGTAGCTCGAAAGAACTTACCTGAACAACATACTTGTGCTACTATTCATTTCGATGGTTGAAAATCGCTGTCGATCGCAGTCGCTACTGGATTGAGTCATGGTCTCCCTTTGCACAAAGAATCTTTGGTTTTGGATTAAGTGAGCAAACGAGAATATGCTGCGTGTGCGCGCGAGTGGCCCCCTAAAGCACGAGACTGTGTGTGTGTGTGTGCCTACCAACTAAGATTCCATGCTTTGAGGGTTTTCTATTAACGTAAATGCTATCGTTTGCCTGTTGAATGATCACATTACGATGCTCCCCAGGATACCCCGCCACCCGATTCGTAGCTCGAAAGAACTTACCTGAACAACATACTTGTGCTACTATTCATTTCGATGGTTGAAAATCGCTGTCGATCGCAGTCGCTACTGGATTGAGTCATGGTCTCCCTTTGCACAAAGAATCTTTGGTTTTGGATTAAGTGAGCAAACGAGAATATGCTGCGTGTGCGCGCGAGTGGCCCCCTAAAGCACGAGACTGTGTGTGTGTGTGTGCCTACCAACTAAGATTCCATGCTTTGAGGGTTTTCTATTAACGTAAATGCTATCGTTTGCCTGTTGAATGATCACATTACGATGCTCCCCAGGATACCCCGCCACCCGATTCGTAGCTCGAAAGAACTTACCTGAACAACATACTTGTGCTACTATTCATTTCGATGGTTGAAAATCGCTGTCGATCGCAGTCGCTACTGGATTGAGTCATGGTCTCCCTTTGCACAAAGAATCTTTGGTTTTGGATTAAGTGAGCAAACGAGAAGATGCTGCTTGTGCGCGCGAGTGGCCCCCTAAAGCACGAGACTGTGTGTGTGTGTGTGCCTACCAACTAAGATTCCATGCTTTGAGGGTTTTCTATTAACGTAAATGCTATCGTTTGCCTGTTGAATGATCACATTACGATGCTCCCCAGGATACCCCGCCACCCGATTCGTAGCTCGAAAGAACTTACCTGAACAACATACTTGTGCTACTACTCATTTCGATGGTTGAAAATCGCTATCGATCGCAGTCGCTACTGGATTGAGTCATGGTCTCTCCTTGCACAAAGAATCTTTGGTTTTGGATTAAGTGAGCAAACGAGAAGATGCTGCTTGTGCGCGCGAGTGGCCCCCTAAAGCACGAGACTGTGTGTGTGTGTGTGCCTACCAACTAAGATTCCATGCTTTGAGGGTTTTCTATTAACGTAAATGCTATCGTTTGCCTGTTGAATGATCACATTACGATGCTCCCCAGGAAACCCCGCCACCCGATTCGTAGCTCGAAAGAACTTACCTGAACAACATACTTGTGCTACTACTCATTTCGATGGTTGAAAATCGCTGTCGATCGCAGTCGCTACTGGATTGAGTCATGGTCTCTCCTTGCACAAAGAATCTTTGGTTTTGGATTAAGTGAGCAAACGAGAAGATGCTGCTCGTGTGCGCGAGTGGCCCCCTAAAGCACGAGACTCTGTGTGTGTGTGCCTACCAACTAAGATTCCATGCTTTGAGGGTTTTCTATTAACGTAAATGCTATCGTTTGCCTGTTGAATGATCACATTACGATGCTCCCCAGGAAACCCCGCCACTAGATTTTCGTCCTTGTAGATTTCCGATTCGGAGCTCGAAAGAACTTACCTGAACAACATACTTGTGCTACTATTCATTTCGATGGTTGAAAATCGCTGTCGATCGCAGTCGCTACTGGATTGAGTCATGGTCTCCCTTTGCACAAAGAATCTTTGGTTTTGGATTAAGTGAGCAAACGAGAATATGCTGCGTGTGCGCGCGAGTGGCCCCCTAAAGCACGAGACTGTGTGTGTGTGTGTGCCTACCAACTAAGATTCCATGCTTTGAGGGTTTTCTATTAACGTAAATGCTATCGTTTGCCTGTTGAATGATCACATTACGATGCTCCCCAGGATACCCCGCCACCCGATTCGTAGCTCGAAAGAACTTACCTGAACAACATACTTGTGCTACTACTCATTTCGATGGTTGAAAATCGCTGTCGATCGCAGTCGCTACTGGATTGAGTCATGGTCTCTCCTTGCACAAAGAATCTTTGGTTTTGGATTAAGTGAGCAAACGAGAAGATGCTGCTCGTGTGCGCGAGTGGCCCCCTAAAGCACGAGACTCTGTGTGTGTGTGCCTACCAACTAAGATTCCATGCTTTGAGGGTTTTCTATTAACGTAAATGCTATCGTTTGCCTGTTGAATGATCACATTACGATGCTCCCCAGGAAACCCCGCCACCCGATTCGTAGCTCGAAAGAACTTACCTGAACAACATACTTGTGCTACTACTCATTTCGATGGTTGAAAATCGCTGTCGATCGCAGTCGCTACTGGATTGAGTCATGGTCTCTCCTTGCACAAAGAATCTTTGGTTTTGGATTAAGTGAGCAAACGAGAAGATGCTGCTCGTGTGCGCGAGTGGCCCCCTAAAGCACGAGACTCTGTGTGTGTGTGCCTACCAACTAAGATTCCATGCTTTGAGGGTTTTCTATTAACGTAAATGCTATCGTTTGCCTGTTGAATGATCACATTACGATGCTCCCCAGGAAACCCCGCCACTAGATTTTCGTCCTTGTAGATTTCCGATTCGGAGCTCGAAAGAACTTACCTGAACAACATACTTGTGCTACTATTCATTTCGATGGTTGAAAATCGCTGTCGATCGCAGTCGCTACTGGATTGAGTCATGGTCTCCCTTTGCACAAAGAATCTTTGGTTTTGGATTAAGTGAGCAAACGAGAAGATGCTGCTTGTGCGCGCGAGTGGCCCCCTAAAGCACGAGACTGTGTGTGTGTGTGTGCCTACCAACTAAGATTCCATGCTTTGAGGGTTTTCTATTAACGTAAATGCTATCGTTTGCCTGTTGAATGATCACATTACGATGCTCCCCAGGATACCCCGCCACCCGATTCGTAGCTCGAAAGAACTTACCTGAACAACATACTTGTGCTACTACTCATTTCGATGGTTGAAAATCGCTGTCGATCGCAGTCGCTACTGGATTGAGTCATGGTCTCCCCTTGCACAAAGAATCTTTGGTTTTGGATTAAGTGAGCAAACGAGAAGATGCTGCTCGTGTGCGCGAGTGGCCCCCTAAAGCACGAGACTCTGTGTGTGTGTGCCTACCAACTAAGATTCCATGCTTTGAGGGTTTTCTATTAACGTAAATGCTATCGTTTGCCTGTTGAATGATCACATTACGATGCTCCCCAGGAAACCCCGCCACTAGATTTTCGTCCTTGTAGATTTCCGATTCGGAGCTCGAAAGAACTTACCTGAACAACATACTTGTGCTACTATTCATTTCGATGGTTGAAAATCGCTGTCGATCGCAGTCGCTACTGGATTGAGTCATGGTCTCCCTTTGCACAAAGAATCTTTGGTTTTGGATTAAGTGAGCAAACGAGAATATGCTGCGTGTGCGCGCGAGTGGCCCCCTAAAGCACGAGACTGTGTGTGTGTGTGTGCCTACCAACTAAGATTCCATGCTTTGAGGGTTTTCTATTAACGTAAATGCTATCGTTTGCCTGTTGAATGATCACATTACGATGCTCCCCAGGATACCCCGCCACCCGATTCGTAGCTCGAAAGAACTTACCTGAACAACATACTTGTGCTACTATTCATTTCGATGGTTGAAAATCGCTGTCGATCGCAGTCGCTACTGGATTGAGTCATGGTCTCCCTTTGCACAAAGAATCTTTGGTTTTGGATTAAGTGAGCAAACGAGAAGATGCTGCGTGTGCGCGCGAGTGGCCCCCTAAAGCACGAGACTGTGTGTGTGTGTGTGCCTACCAACTAAGATTCCATGCTTTGAGGGTTTTCTATTAACGTAAATGCTATCGTTTGCCTGTTGAATGATCACATTACGATGCTCCCCAGGATACCCCGCCACCCGATTCGTAGCTCGAAAGAACTTACCTGAACAACATACTTGTGCTACTACTCATTTCGATGGTTGAAAATCGCTGTCGATCGCAGTCGCTACTGGATTGAGTCATGGTCTCCCCTTGCACAAAGAATCTTTGGTTTTGGATTAAGTGAGCAAACGAGAAGATGCTGCTTGTGCGCGCGAGTGGCCCCCTAAAGCACGAGACTGTGTGTGTGTGTGTGCCTACCAACTAAGATTCCATGCTTTGAGGGTTTTCTATTAACGTAAATGCTATCGTTTGCCTGTTGAATGATCACATTACGATGCTCCCCAGGAAACCCCGCCACCCGATTCGTAGCTCGAAAGAACTTACCAGAACAACATACTTGTGCTACTATTCATTTCGATGGTTGAAAATCGCTGTCGATCGCAGTCGCTACTGGATTGAGTCATGGTCTCCCTTTGCACAAAGAATCTTTGGTTTTGGATTAAGTGAGCAAACGAGAATATGCTGCGTGTGCGCGCGAGTGGCCCCCTAAAGCACGAGACTGTGTGTGTGTGTGTGCCTACCAACTAAGATTCCATGCTTTGAGGGTTTTCTATTAACGTAAATGCTATCGTTTGCCTGTTGAATGATCACATTACGATGCTCCCCAGGATACCCCGCCACCCGATTCGTAGCTCGAAAGAACTTACCTGAACAACATACTTGTGCTACTATTCATTTCGATGGTTGAAAATCGCTGTCGATCGCAGTCGCTACTGGATTGAGTCATGGTCTCCCCTTGCACAAAGAATCTTTGGTTTTGGATTAAGTGAGCAAACGAGAATATGCTGCGTGTGCGCGCGAGTGGCCCCCTAAAGCACGAGACTGTGTGTGTGTGTGTGCCTACCAACTAAGATTCCATGCTTTGAGGGTTTTCTATTAACGTAAATGCTATCGTTTGCCTGTTGAATGATCACATTACGATGCTCCCCAGGAAACCCCGCCACCCGATTCGTAGCTCGAAAGAACTTACCTGAACAACATACTTGTGCTACTATTCATTTCGATGGTTGAAAATCGCTGTCGATCGCAGTCGCTACTGGATTGAGTCATGGTCTCCCTTTGCACAAAGAATCTTTGGTTTTGGATTAAGTGAGCAAACGAGAATATGCTGCGTGTGCGCGCGAGTGGCCCCCTAAAGCACGAGACTGTGTGTGTGTGTGTGCCTACCAACTAAGATTCCATGCTTTGAGGGTTTTCTATTAACGTAAATGCTATCGTTTGCCTGTTGAATGATCACATTACGATGCTCCCCAGGATACCCCGCCACCCGATTCGTAGCTCGAAAGAACTTACCTGAACAACATACTTGTGCTACTATTCATTTCGATGGTTGAAAATCGCTGTCGATCGCAGTCGCTACTGGATTGAGTCATGGTCTCCCTTTGCACAAAGAATCTTTGGTTTTGGATTAAGTGAGCAAACGAGAATATGCTGCGTGTGCGCGCGAGTGGCCCCCTAAAGCACGAGACTGTGTGTGTGTGTGTGCCTACCAACTAAGATTCCATGCTTTGAGGGTTTTCTATTAACGTAAATGCTATCGTTTGCCTGTTGAATGATCACATTACGATGCTCCCCAGGATACCCCGCCACCCGATTCGTAGCTCGAAAGAACTTACCTGAACAACATACTTGTGCTACTATTCATTTCGATGGTTGAAAATCGCTGTCGATCGCAGTCGCTACTGGATTGAGTCATGGTCTCCCTTTGCACAAAGAATCTTTGGTTTTGGATTAAGTGAGCAAACGAGAAGATGCTGCGTGTGCGCGCGAGTGGCCCCCTAAAGCACGAGACTGTGTGTGTGTGTGTGCCTACCAACTAAGATTCCATGCTTTGAGGGTTTTCTATTAACGTAAATGCTATCGTTTGCCTGTTGAATGATCACATTACGATGCTCCCCAGGATACCCCGCCACCCGATTCGTAGCTCGAAAGAACTTACCTGAACAACATACTTGTGCTACTATTCATTTCGATGGTTGAAAATCGCTGTCGATCGCAGTCGCTACTGGATTGAGTCATGGTCTCTCCTTGCACAAAGAATCTTTGGTTTTGGATTAAGTGAGCAAACGAGAAGATGCTGCTTGTGCGCGCGAGTGGCCCCCTAAAGCACGAGACTGTGTGTGTGTGTGTGCCTACCAACTAAGATTCCATGCTTTGAGGGTTTTCTATTAACGTAAATGCTATCGTTTGCCTGTTGAATGATCACATTACTATGCTCCCCAGGAAACCCCGCCACCCGATTCGTAGCTCGAAAGAACTTACCTGAACAACATACTTGTGCTACTATTCATTTCGATGGTTGAAAATCGCTGTCGATCGCAGTCGCTACTGGATTGAGTCATGGTCTCCCTTTGCACAAAGAATCTTTGGTTTTGGATTAAGTGAGCAAACGAGAATATGCTGCGTGTGCGCGCGAGTGGCCCCCTAAAGCACGAGACTGTGTGTGTGTGTGTGCCTACCAACTAAGATTCCATGCTTTGAGGGTTTTCTATTAACGTAAATGCTATCGTTTGCCTGTTGAATGATCACATTACGATGCTCCCCAGGATACCCCGCCACCCGATTCGTAGCTCGAAAGAACTTACCTGAACAACATACTTGTGCTACTATTCATTTCGATGGTTGAAAATCGCTGTCGATCGCAGTCGCTACTGGATTGAGTCATGGTCTCTCCTTGCACAAAGAATCTTTGGTTTTGGATTAAGTGAGCAAACGAGAATATGCTGCGTGTGCGCGCGAGTGGCCCCCTAAAGCACGAGACTGTGTGTGTGTGTGTGCCTACCAACTAAGATTCCATGCTTTGAGGGTTTTCTATTAACGTAAATGCTATCGTTTGCCTGTTGAATGATCACATTACGATGCTCCCCAGGAAACCCCGCCACCCGATTCGTAGCTCGAAAGAACTTACCTGAACAACATACTTGTGCTACTATTCATTTCGATGGTTGAAAATCGCTGTCGATCGCAGTCGCTACTGGATTGAGTCATGGTCTCCCTTTGCACAAAGAATCTTTGGTTTTGGATTAAGTGAGCAAACGAGAATATGCTGCGTGTGCGCGCGAGTGGCCCCCTAAAGCACGAGACTGTGTGTGTGTGTGTGCCTACCAACTAAGATTCCATGCTTTGAGGGTTTTCTATTAACGTAAATGCTATCGTTTGCCTGTTGAATGATCACATTACGATGCTCCCCAGGATACCCCGCCACCCGATTCGTAGCTCGAAAGAACTTACCTGAACAACATACTTGTGCTACTATTCATTTCGATGGTTGAAAATCGCTGTCGATCGCAGTCGCTACTGGATTGAGTCATGGTCTCTCCTTGCACAAAGAATCTTTGGTTTTGGATTAAGTGAGCAAACGAGAAGATGCTGCTTGTGCGCGCGAGTGGCCCCCTAAAGCACGAGACTCTGTGTGTGTGTGCCTACCAACTAAGATTCCATGCTTTGAGGGTTTTCTATTAACGTAAATGCTATCGTTTGCCTGTTGAATGATCACATTACGATGCTCCCCAGGATACCCCGCCACCCGATTCGTAGCTCGAAAGAACTTACCTGAACAACATACTTGTGCTACTACTCATTTCGATGGTTGAAAATCGCTGTCGATCGCAGTCGCTACTGGATTGAGTCATGGTCTCTCCTTGCACAAAGAATCTTTGGTTTTGGATTAAGTGAGCAAACGAGAAGATGCTGCTTGTGCGCGCGAGTGGCCCCCTAAAGCACGAGACTGTGTGTGTGTGTGTGCCTACCAACTAAGATTCCATGCTTTGAGGGTTTTCTATTAACGTAAATGCTATCGTTTGCCTGTTGAATGATCACATTACGATGCTCCCCAGGAAACCCCGCCACCCGATTCGTAGCTCGAAAGAACTTACCTGAACAACATACTTGTGCTACTATTCATTTCGATGGTTGAAAATCGCTGTCGATCGCAGTCGCTACTGGATTGAGTCATGGTCTCCCTTTGCACAAAGAATCTTTGGTTTTGGATTAAGTGAGCAAACGAGAATATGCTGCGTGTGCGCGCGAGTGGCCCCCTAAAGCACGAGAGTGTGTGTGTGTGTGTGCCTACCAACTAAGATTCCATGCTTTGAGGGTTTTCTATTAACGTAAATGCTATCGTTTGCCTGTTGAATGATCACATTACGATGCTCCCCAGGATACCCCGCCACCCGATTCGTAGCTCGAAAGAACTTACCTGAACAACATACTTGTGCTACTATTCATTTCGATGGTTGAAAATCGCTGTCGATCGCAGTCGCTACTGGATTGAGTCATGGTCTCTCCTTGCACAAAGAATCTTTGGTTTTGGATTAAGTGAGCAAACGAGAATATGCTGCGTGTGCGCGCGAGTGGCCCCCTAAAGCACGAGACTGTGTGTGTGTGTGTGCCTACCAACTAAGATTCCATGCTTTGAGGGTTTTCTATTAACGTAAATGCTATCGTTTGCCTGTTGAATGATCACATTACGATGCTCCCCAGGATACCCCGCCACCCGATTCGTAGCTCGAAAGAACTTACCTGAACAACATACTTGTGCTACTATTCATTTCGATGGTTGAAAATCGCTGTCGATCGCAGTCGCTACTGGATTGAGTCATGGTCTCCCTTTGCACAAAGAATCTTTGGTTTTGGATTAAGTGAGCAAACGAGAAGATGCTGCTTGTGCGCGCGAGTGGCCCCCTAAAGCACGAGACTGTGTGTGTGTGTGTGCCTACCAACTAAGATTCCATGCTTTGAGGGTTTTCTATTAACGTAAATGCTATCGTTTGCCTGTTGAATGATCACATTACGATGCTCCCCAGGATACCCCGCCACCCGATTCGTAGCTCGAAAGAACTTACCTGAACAACATACTTGTGCTACTATTCATTTCGATGGTTGAAAATCGCTGTCGATCGCAGTCGCTACTGGATTGAGTCATGGTCTCCCTTTGCACAAAGAATCTTTGGTTTTGGATTAAGTGAGCAAACGAGAATATGCTGCGTGTGCGCGCGAGTGGCCCCCTAAAGCACGAGACTGTGTGTGTGTGTGTGCCTACCAACTAAGATTCCATGCTTTGAGGGTTTTCTATTAACGTAAATGCTATCGTTTGCCTGTTGAATGATCACATTACGATGCTCCCCAGGATACCCCGCCACCCGATTCGTAGCTCGAAAGAACTTACCTGAACAACATACTTGTGCTACTATTCATTTCGATGGTTGAAAATCGCTGTCGATCGCAGTCGCTACTGGATTGAGTCATGGTCTCCCTTTGCACAAAGAATCTTTGGTTTTGGATTAAGTGAGCAAACGAGAAGATGCTGCTTGTGCGCGCGAGTGGCCCCCTAAAGCACGAGACTGTGTGTGTGTGTGTGCCTACCAACTAAGATTCCATGCTTTGAGGGTTTTCTATTAACGTAAATGCTATCGTTTGCCTGTTGAATGATCACATTACGATGCTCCCCAGGATACCCCGCCACCCGATTCGTAGCTCGAAAGAACTTACCTGAACAACATACTTGTGCTACTACTCATTTCGATGGTTGAAAATCGCTGTCGATCGCAGTCGCTACTGGATTGAGTCATGGTCTCTCCTTGCACAAAGAATCTTTGGTTTTGGATTAAGTGAGCAAACGAGAAGATGCTGCTTGTGCGCGCGAGTGGCCCCCTAAAGCACGAGACTGTGTGTGTGTGTGTGCCTACCAACTAAGATTCCATGCTTTGAGGGTTTTCTATTAACGTAAATGCTATCGTTTGCCTGTTGAATGATCACATTACGATGCTCCCCAGGAAACCCCGCCACCCGATTCGTAGCTCGAAAGAACTTACCTGAACAACATACTTGTGCTACTATTCATTTCGATGGTTGAAAATCGCTGTCGATCGCAGTCGCTACTGGATTGAGTCATGGTCTCTCCTTGCACAAAGAATCTTTGGTTTTGGATTAAGTGAGCAAACGAGAAGATGCTGCGTGTGCGCGCGAGTGGCCCCCTAAAGCACGAGACTGTGTGTGTGTGTGTGCCTACCAACTAAGATTCCATGCTTTGAGGGTTTTCTATTAACGTAAATGCTATCGTTTGCCTGTTGAATGATCACATTACGATGCTCCCCAGGAAACCCCGCCACCCGATTCGTAGCTCGAAAGAACTTACCTGAACAACATACTTGTGCTACTATTCATTTCGATGGTTGAAAATCGCTGTCGATCGCAGTCGCTACTGGATTGAGTCATGGTCTCTCCTTGCACAAAGAATCTTTGGTTTTGGATTAAGTGAGCAAACGAGAAGATGCTGCTTGTGCGCGCGAGTGGCCCCCTAAAGCACGAGACTGTGTGTGTGTGTGTGCCTACCAACTAAGATTCCATGCTTTGAGGGTTTTCTATTAACGTAAATGCTATCGTTTGCCTGTTGAATGATCACATTACGATGCTCCCCAGGATACCCCGCCACCCGATTCGTAGCTCGAAAGAACTTACCTGAACAACATACTTGTGCTACTACTCATTTCGATGGTTGAAAATCGCTGTCGATCGCAGTCGCTACTGGATTGAGTCATGGTCTCTCCTTGCACAAAGAATCTTTGGTTTTGGATTAAGTGAGCAAACGAGAAGATGCTGCTTGTGCGCGCGAGTGGCCCCCTAAAGCACGAGACTGTGTGTGTGTGTGTGCCTACCAACTAAGATTCCATGCTTTGAGGGTTTTCTATTAACGTAAATGCTATCGTTTGCCTGTTGAATGATCACATTACGATGCTCCCCAGGATACCCCGCCACCCGATTCGTAGCTCGAAAGAACTTACCTGAACAACATACTTGTGCTACTATTCATTTCGATGGTTGAAAATCGCTGTCGATCGCAGTCGCTACTGGATTGAGTCATGGTCTCTCCTTGCACAAAGAATCTTTGGTTTTGGATTAAGTGAGCAAACGAGAATATGCTGCGTGTGCGCGCGAGTGGCCCCCTAAAGCACGAGACTGTGTGTGTGTGTGTGCCTACCAACTAAGATTCCATGCTTTGAGGGTTTTCTATTAACGTAAATGCTATCGTTTGCCTGTTGAATGATCACATTACGATGCTCCCCAGGAAACCCCGCCACCCGATTCGTAGCTCGAAAGAACTTACCTGAACAACATACTTGTGCTACTACTCATTTCGATGGTTGAAAATCGCTGTCGATCGCAGTCGCTACTGGATTGAGTCATGGTCTCCCTTTGCACAAAGAATCTTTGGTTTTGGATTAAGTGAGCAAACGAGAATATGCTGCGTGTGCGCGCGAGTGGCCCCCTAAAGCACGAGACTGTGTGTGTGTGTGTGCCTACCAACTAAGATTCCATGCTTTGAGGGTTTTCTATTAACGTAAATGCTATCGTTTGCCTGTTGAATGATCACATTACGATGCTCCCCAGGAAACCCCGCCACCCGATTCGTAGCTCGAAAGAACTTACCTGAACAACATACTTGTGCTACTACTCATTTCGATGGTTGAAAATCGCTGTCGATCGCAGTCGCTACTGGATTGAGTCATGGTCTCTCCTTGCACAAAGAATCTTTGGTTTTGGATTAAGTGAGCAAACGAGAAGATGCTGCTTGTGCGCGCGAGTGGCCCCCTAAAGCACGAGACTGTGTGTGTGTGTGTGCCTACCAACTAAGATTCCATGCTTTGAGGGTTTTCTATTAACGTAAATGCTATCGTTTGCCTGTTGAATGATCACATTACGATGCTCCCCAGGATACCCCGCCACCCGATTCGTAGCTCGAAAGAACTTACCTGAACAACATACTTGTGCTACTATTCATTTCGATGGTTGAAAATCGCTGTCGATCGCAGTCGCTACTGGATTGAGTCATGGTCTCTCCTTGCACAAAGAATCTTTGGTTTTGGATTAAGTGAGCAAACGAGAAGATGCTGCGTGTGCGCGCGAGTGGCCCCCTAAAGCACGAGACTGTGTGTGTGTGTGTGCCTACCAACTAAGATTCCATGCTTTGAGGGTTTTCTATGAACGTAAATGCTATCGTTTGCCTGTTGAATGATCACATTACGATGCTCCCCAGGATACCCCGCCACCCGATTCGTAGCTCGAAAGAACTTACCTGAACAACATACTTGTGCTACTATTCATTTCGATGGTTGAAAATCGCTGTCGATCGCAGTCGCTACTGGATTGAGTCATGGTCTCTCCTTGCACAAAGAATCTTTGGTTTTGGATTAAGTGAGCAAACGAGAATATGCTGCGTGTGCGCGCGAGTGGCCCCCTAAAGCACGAGACTGTGTGTGTGTGTGTGCCTACCAACTAAGATTCCATGCTTTGAGGGTTTTCTATTAACGTAAATGCTATCGTTTGCCTGTTGAATGATCACATTACGATGCTCCCCAGGAAACCCCGCCACCCGATTCGTAGCTCGAAAGAACTTACCTGAACAACATACTTGTGCTACTACTCATTTCGATGGTTGAAAATCGCTGTCGATCGCAGTCGCTACTGGATTGAGTCATGGTCTCTCCTTGCACAAAGAATCTTTGGTTTTGGATTAAGTGAGCAAACGAGAAGATGCTGCTTGTGCGCGCGAGTGGCCCCCTAAAGCACGAGACTGTGTGTGTGTGTGTGCCTACCAACTAAGATTCCATGCTTTGAGGGTTTTCTATTAACGTAAATGCTATCGTTTGCCTGTTGAATGATCACATTACGATGCTCCCCAGGATACCCCGCCACCCGATTCGTAGCTCGAAAGAACTTACCTGAACAACATACTTGTGCTACTATTCATTTCGATGGTTGAAAATCGCTGTCGATCGCAGTCGCTACTGGATTGAGTCATGGTCTCTCCTTGCACAAAGAATCTTTGGTTTTGGATTAAGTGAGCAAACGAGAAGATGCTGCTTGTGCGCGCGAGTGGCCCCCTAAAGCACGAGACTGTGTGTGTGTGTGTGCCTACCAACTAAGATTCCATGCTTTGAGGGTTTTCTATTAACGTAAATGCTATCGTTTGCCTGTTGAATGATCACATTACGATGCTCCCCAGGATACCCCGCCACCCGATTCGTAGCTCGAAAGAACTTACCTGAACAACATACTTGTGCTACTATTCATTTCGATGGTTGAAAATCGCTGTCGATCGCAGTCGCTACTGGATTGAGTCATGGTCTCTCCTTGCACAAAGAATCTTTGGTTTTGGATTAAGTGAGCAAACGAGAAGATGCTGCTTGTGCGCGCGAGTGGCCCCCTAAAGCACGAGACTGTGTGTGTGTGTGTGCCTACCAACTAAGATTCCATGCTTTGAGGGTTTTCTATTAACGTAAATGCTATCGTTTGCCTGTTGAATGATCACATTACGATGCTCCCCAGGATACCCCGCCACCCGATTCGTAGCTCGAAAGAACTTACCTGAACAACATACTTGTGCTACTATTCATTTCGATGGTTGAAAATCGCTGTCGATCGCAGTCGCTACTGGATTGAGTCATGGTCTCTCCTTGCACAAAGAATCTTTGGTTTTGGATTAAGTGAGCAAACGAGAAGATGCTGCTTGTGCGCGCGAGTGGCCCCCTAAAGCACGAGACTGTGTGTGTGTGTGTGCCTACCAACTAAGATTCCATGCTTTGAGGGTTTTCTATTAACGTAAATGCTATCGTTTGCCTGTTGAATGATCACATTACGATGCTCCCCAGGATACCCCGCCACCCGATTCGTAGCTCGAAAGAACTTACCTGAACAACATACTTGTGCTACTATTCATTTCGATGGTTGAAAATCGCTGTCGATCGCAGTCGCTACTGGATTGAGTCATGGTCTCTCCTTGCACAAAGAATCTTTGGTTTTGGATTAAGTGAGCAAACGAGAAGATGCTGCTTGTGCGCGCGAGTGGCCCCCTAAAGCACGAGACTGTGTGTGTGTGTGTGCCTACCAACTAAGATTCCATGCTTTGAGGGTTTTCTATTAACGTAAATGCTATCGTTTGCCTGTTGAATGATCACATTACGATGCTCCCCAGGATACCCCGCCACCCGATTCGTAGCTCGAAAGAACTTACCTGAACAACATACTTGTGCTACTATTCATTTCGATGGTTGAAAATCGCTGTCGATCGCAGTCGCTACTGGATTGAGTCATGGTCTCTCCTTGCACAAAGAATCTTTGGTTTTGGATTAAGTGAGCAAACGAGAAGATGCTGCTTGTGCGCGCGAGTGGCCCCCTAAAGCACGAGACTGTGTGTGTGTGTGTGCCTACCAACTAAGATTCCATGCTTTGAGGGTTTTCTATTAACGTAAATGCTATCGTTTGCCTGTTGAATGATCACATTACGATGCTCCCCAGGATACCCCGCCACCCGATTCGTAGCTCGAAAGAACTTACCTGAACAACATACTTGTGCTACTATTCATTTCGATGGTTGAAAATCGCTGTCGATCGCAGTCGCTACTGGATTGAGTCATGGTCTCTCCTTGCACAAAGAATCTTTGGTTTTGGATTAAGTGAGCAAACGAGAAGATGCTGCTCGTGTGCGCGAGTGGCCCCCTAAAGCACGAGACTCTGTGTGTGTGTGTGCCTACCAACTAAGATTCCATGCTTTGAGGGTTTTCTATTAACGTAAATGCTATCGTTTGCCTGTTGAATGATCACATTACGATGCTCCCCAGGATACCCCGCCACCCGATTCGTAGCTCGAAAGAACTTACCTGAACAACATACTTGTGCTACTACTCATTTCGATGGTTGAAAATCGCTGTCGATTGCAGTCGCTACTGGATTGAGTCATGCTCTCTCCTTGCACAAAGAATCTTTGGTTTTGGATTAAGTGAGCAAACGAGAAGATGCTGCTCGTGTGCGCGAGTGGCCCCCTAAAGCACGAGACTCTGTGTGTGTGTGTGCCTACCAACTAAGATTCCATGCTTTGAGGGTTTTCTATTAACGTAAATGCTATCGTTTGCCTGTTGAATGATCACATTACGATGCTCCCCAGGATACCCCGCCACCCGATTCGTAGCTCGAAAGAACTTACCTGAACAACATACTTGTGCTACTATTCATTTCGATGGTTGAAAATCGCTGTCGATTGCAGTCGCTACTGGATTGAGTCATGCTCTCTCCTTGCACAAAGAATCTTTGGTTTTGGATTAAGTGAGCAAACGAGAAGATGCTGCTCGTGTGCGCGAGTGGCCCCCTAAAGCACGAGACTCTGTGTGTGTGTGTGCCTACCAACTAAGATTCCATGCTTTGAGGGTTTTCTATTAACGTAAATGCTATCGTTTGCCTGTTGAATGATCACATTACGATGCTCCCCAGGATACCCCGCCACCCGATTCGTAGCTCGAAAGAACTTACCTGAACAACATACTTGTGCTACTATTCATTTCGATGGTTGAAAATCGCTGTCGATTGCAGTCGCTACTGGATTGAGTCATGCTCTCTCCTTGCACAAAGAATCTTTGGTTTTGGATTAAGTGAGCAAACGAGAAGATGCTGCTCGTGTGCGCGAGTGGCCCCCTAAAGCACGAGACTGTGTGTGTGTGTGTGCCTACCAACTAAGATTCCATGCTTTGAGGGTTTTCTATTAACGTAAATGCTATCGTTTGCCTGTTGAATGATCACATTACGATGCTCCCCAGGATACCCCGCCACCCGATTCGTAGCTCGAAAGAACTTACCTGAACAACATACTTGTGCTACTATTCATTTCGATGGTTGAAAATCGCTGTCGATCGCAGTCGCTACTGGATTGAGTCATGGTCTCTCCTTGCACAAAGAATCTTTGGTTTTGGATTAAGTGAGCAAACGAGAAGATGCTGCTCGTGTGCGCGAGTGGCCCCCTAAAGCACGAGACTCTGTGTGTGTGTGTGCCTACCAACTAAGATTCCATGCTTTGAGGGTTTTCTATTAACGTAAATGCTATCGTTTGCCTGTTGAATGATCACATTACGATGCTCCCCAGGATACCCCGCCACCCGATTCGTAGCTCGAAAGAACTTACCTGAACAACATACTTGTGCTACTATTCATTTCGATGGTTGAAAATCGCTGTCGATTGCAGTCGCTACTGGATTGAGTCATGCTCTCTCCTTGCACAAAGAATCTTTGGTTTTGGATTAAGTGAGCAAACGAGAAGATGCTGCTCGTGTGCGCGAGTGGCCCCCTAAAGCACGAGACTCTGTGTGTGTGTGTGCCTACCAACTAAGATTCCATGCTTTGAGGGTTTTCTATTAACGTAAATGCTATCGTTTGCCTGTTGAATGATCACATTACGATGCTCCCCAGGATACCCCGCCACCCGATTCGTAGCTCGAAAGAACTTACCTGAACAACATACTTGTGCTACTATTCATTTCGATGGTTGAAAATCGCTGTCGATCGCAGTCGCTACTGGATTGAGTCATGCTCTCTCCTTGCACAAAGAATCTTTGGTTTTGGATTAAGTGAGCAAACGAGAAGATGCTGCTCGTGTGCGCGAGTGGCCCCCTAAAGCACGAGACTCTGTGTGTGTGTGTGCCTACCAACTAAGATTCCATGCTTTGAGGGTTTTCTATTAACGTAAATGCTATCGTTTGCCTGTTGAATGATCACATTACGATGCTCCCCAGGATACCCCGCCACCCGATTCGTAGCTCGAAAGAACTTACCTGAACAACATACTTGTGCTACTATTCATTTCGATGGTTGAAAATCGCTGTCGATTGCAGTCGCTACTGGATTGAGTCATGCTCTCTCCTTGCACAAAGAATCTTTGGTTTTGGATTAAGTGAGCAAACGAGAAGATGCTGCTCGTGTGCGCGAGTGGCCCCCTAAAGCACGAGACTCTGTGTGTGTGTGTGCCTACCAACTAAGATTCCATGCTTTGAGGGTTTTCTATTAACGTAAATGCTATCGTTTGCCTGTTGAATGATCACATTACGATGCTCCCCAGGATACCCCGCCACCCGATTCGTAGCTCGAAAGAACTTACCTGAACAACATACTTGTGCTACTATTCATTTCGATGGTTGAAAATCGCTGTCGATCGCAGTCGCTACTGGATTGAGTCATGGTCTCTCCTTGCACAAAGAATCTTTGGTTTTGGATTAAGTGAGCAAACGAGAAGATGCTGCTCGTGTGCGCGAGTGGCCCCCTAAAGCACGAGACTCTGTGTGTGTGTGTGCCTACCAACTAAGATTCCATGCTTTGAGGGTTTTCTATTAACGTAAATGCTATCGTTTGCCTGTTGAATGATCACATTACGATGCTCCCCAGGATACCCCGCCACCCGATTCGTAGCTCGAAAGAACTTACCTGAACAACATACTTGTGCTACTACTCATTTCGATGGTTGAAAATCGCTGTCGATTGCAGTCGCTACTGGATTGAGTCATGCTCTCTCCTTGCACAAAGAATCTTTGGTTTTGGATTAAGTGAGCAAACGAGAAGATGCTGCTCGTGTGCGCGAGTGGCCCCCTAAAGCACGAGACTCTGTGTGTGTGTGTGCCTACCAACTAAGATTCCATGCTTTGAGGGTTTTCTATTAACGTAAATGCTATCGTTTGCCTGTTGAATGATCACATTACGATGCTCCCCAGGATACCCCGCCACCCGATTCGTAGCTCGAAAGAACTTACCTGAACAACATACTTGTGCTACTACTCATTTCGATGGTTGAAAATCGCTGTCGATCGCAGTCGCTACTGGATTGAGTCATGGTCTCTCCTTGCACAAAGAATCTTTGGTTTTGGATTAAGTGAGCAAACGAGAAGATGCTGCTTGTGCGCGCGAGTGGCCCCCTAAAGCACGAGACTGTGTGTGTGTGTGTGCCTACCAACTAAGATTCCATGCTTTGAGGGTTTTCTATTAACGTAAATGCTATCGTTTGCCTGTTGAATGATCACATTACGATGCTCCCCAGGATACCCCGCCACCCGATTCGTAGCTCGAAAGAACTTACCTGAACAACATACTTGTGCTACTATTCATTTCGATGGTTGAAAATCGCTATCGATCGCAGTCGCTACTGGATTGAGTCATGGTCTCCCCTTGCACAAAGAATCTTTGGTTTTGGATTAAGTGAGCAAACGAGAAGATGCTGCTCGTGTGCGCGAGTGGCCCCCTAAAGCACGAGACTCTGTGTGTGTGTGTGCCTACCAACTAAGATTCCATGCTTTGAGGGTTTTCTATTAACGTAAATGCTATCGTTTGCCTGTTGAATGATCACATTACGATGCTCCCCAGGATACCCCGCCACCCGATTCGTAGCTCGAAAGAACTTACCTGAACAACATACTTGTGCTACTACTCATTTCGATGGTTGAAAATCGCTGTCGATCGCAGTCGCTACTGGATTGAGTCATGGTCTCTCCTTGCACAAAGAATCTTTGGTTTTGGATTAAGTGAGCAAACGAGAAGATGCTGCTTGTGCGCGCGAGTGGCCCCCTAAAGCACGAGACTGTGTGTGTGTGTGTGCCTACCAACTAAGATTCCATGCTTTGAGGGTTTTCTATTAACGTAAATGCTATCGTTTGCCTGTTAAATGATCACATTACGATGCTCCCCAGGATACCCCGCCACCCGATTCGTAGCTCGAAAGAACTTACCTGAACAACATACTTGTGCTACTATTCATTTCGATGGTTGAAAATCGCTGTCGATCGCAGTCGCTACTGGATTGAGTCATGGTCTCTCCTTGCACAAAGAATCTTTGGTTTTGGATTAAGTGAGCAAACGAGAAGATGCTGCTTGTGCGCGCGAGTGGCCCCCTAAAGCACGAGACTGTGTGTGTGTGTGTGCCTACCAACTAAGATTCCATGCTTTGAGGGTTTTCTATTAACGTAAATGCTATCGTTTGCCTGTTGAATGATCACATTACGATGCTCCCCAGGATACCCCGCCACCCGATTCGTAGCTCGAAAGAACTTACCTGAACAACATACTTGTGCTACTATTCATTTCGATGGTTGAAAATCGCTGTCGATCGCAGTCGCTACTGGATTGAGTCATGGTCTCTCCTTGCACAAAGAATCTTTGGTTTTGGATTAAGTGAGCAAACGAGAAGATGCTGCTTGTGCGCGCGAGTGGCCCCCTAAAGCACGAGACTGTGTGTGTGTGTGTGCCTACCAACTAAGATTCCATGCTTTGAGGGTTTTCTATTAACGTAAATGCTATCGTTTGCCTGTTGAATGATCACATTACGATGCTCCCCAGGATACCCCGCCACCCGATTCGTAGCTCGAAAGAACTTACCTGAACAACATACTTGTGCTACTATTCATTTCGATGGTTGAAAATCGCTGTCGATCGCAGTCGCTACTGGATTGAGTCATGGTCTCTCCTTGCACAAAGAATCTTTGGTTTTGGATTAAGTGAGCAAACGAGAAGATGCTGCTTGTGCGCGCGAGTGGCCCCCTAAAGCACGAGACTGTGTGTGTGTGTGTGCCTACCAACTAAGATTCCATGCTTTGAGGGTTTTCTATTAACGTAAATGCTATCGTTTGCCTGTTGAATGATCACATTACGATGCTCCCCAGGATACCCCGCCACCCGATTCGTAGCTCGAAAGAACTTACCTGAACAACATACTTGTGCTACTATTCATTTCGATGGTTGAAAATCGCTGTCGATCGCAGTCGCTACTGGATTGAGTCATGGTCTCTCCTTGCACAAAGAATCTTTGGTTTTGGATTAAGTGAGCAAACGAGAAGATGCTGCTTGTGCGCGCGAGTGGCCCCCTAAAGCACGAGACTGTGTGTGTGTGTGTGCCTACCAACTAAGATTCCATGCTTTGAGGGTTTTCTATTAACGTAAATGCTATCGTTTGCCTGTTGAATGATCACATTACGATGCTCCCCAGGATACCCCGCCACCCGAATCGTAGCTCGAAAGAACTTACCTGAACAACATACTTGTGCTACTACTCATTTCGATGGTTGAAAATCGCTGTCGATCGCAGTCGCTACTGGATTGAGTCATGGTCTCTCCTTGCACAAAGAATCTTTGGTTTTGGATTAAGTGAGCAAACGAGAAGATGCTGCTTGTGCGCGCGAGTGGCCCCCTAAAGCACGAGACTGTGTGTGTGTGTGTGCCTACCAACTAAGATTCCATGCTTTGAGGGTTTTCTATTAACGTAAATGCTATCGTTTGCCTGTTGAATGATCACATTACGATGCTCCCCAGGATACCCCGCCACCCGATTCGTAGCTCGAAAGAACTTACCTGAACAACATACTTGTGCTACTACTCATTTCGATGGTTGAAAATCGCTGTCGATCGCAGTCGCTACTGGATTGAGTCATGGTCTCCCCTTGCACAAAGAATCTTTGGTTTTGGATTAAGTGAGCAAACGAGAAGATGCTGCTTGTGCGCGCGAGTGGCCCCCTAAAGCACGAGACTCTGTGTGTGTGTGTGCCTACCAACTAAGATTCCATGCTTTGAGGGTTTTCTATTAACGTAAATGCTATCGTTTGCCTGTTGAATGATCACATTACGATGCTCCCCAGGATACCCCGCCACCCGATTCGTAGCTCGAAAGAACTTACCTGAACAACATACTTGTGCTACTATTCATTTCGATGGTTGAAAATCGCTGTCGATCGCAGTCGCTACTGGATTGAGTCATGGTCTCCCTTTGCACAAAGAATCTTTGGTTTTGGATTAAGTGAGCAAACGAGAAGATGCTGCGTGTGCGCGCGAGTGGCCCCCTAAAGCACGAGACTGTGTGTGTGTGTGCCTACCAACTAAGATTCCATGCTTTGAGGGTTTTCTATGAACGTAAATGCTATCGTTTGCCTGTTGAATGATCACATTACGATGCTCCCCAGGATACCCCGCCACCCGATTCGTAGCTCGAAAGAACTTACCTGAACAACATACTTGTGCTACTACTCATTTCGATGGTTGAAAATCGCTGTCGATCGCAGTCGCTACTGGATTGAGTCATGGTCTCCCCTTGCACAAAGAATCTTTGGTTTTGGATTAAGTGAGCAAACGAGAAGATGCTGCTTGTGCGCGCGAGTGGCCCCCTAAAGCACGAGACTGTGTGTGTGTGTGTGCCTACCAACTAAGATTCCATGCTTTGAGGGTTTTCTATTAACGTAAATGCTATCGTTTGCCTGTTGAATGATCACATTACGATGCTCCCCAGGATACCCCGCCACCCGATTCGTAGCTCGAAAGAACTTACCTGAACAACATACTTGTGCTACTACTCATTTCGATGGTTGAAAATCGCTGTCGATCGCAGTCGCTACTGGATTGAGTCATGGTCTCCCCTTGCACAAAGAATCTTTGGTTTTGGATTAAGTGAGCAAACGAGAAGATGCTGCTTGTGCGCGCGAGTGGCCCCCTAAAGCACGAGACTGTGTGTGTGTGTGTGCCTACCAACTAAGATTCCATGCTTTGAGGGTTTTCTATTAACGTAAATGCTATCGTTTGCCTGTTGAATGATCACATTACGATGCTCCCCAGGATACCCCGCCACCCGATTCGTAGCTCGAAAGAACTTACCTGAACAACATACTTGTGCTACTACTCATTTCGATGGTTGAAAATCGCTGTCGATCGCAGTCGCTACTGGATTGAGTCATGGTCTCTCCTTGCACAAAGAATCTTTGGTTTTGGATTAAGTGAGCAAACGAGAAGATGCTGCTTGTGCGCGCGAGTGGCCCCCTAAAGCACGAGACTGTGTGTGTGTGTGTGCCTACCAACTAAGATTCCATGCTTTGAGGGTTTTCTATTAACGTAAATGCTATCGTTTGCCTGTTGAATGATCACATTACGATGCTCCCCAGGATACCCCGCCACCCGAATCGTAGCTCGAAAGAACTTACCTGAACAACATACTTGTGCTACTATTCATTTCGATGGTTGAAAATCGCTGTCGATCGCAGTCGCTACTGGATTGAGTCATGGTCTCTCCTTGCACAAAGAATCTTTGATTTTGGATTAAGTGAGCAAACGAGAAGATGCTGCTCGTGTGCGCGAGTGGCCCCCTAAAGCACGAGACTCTGTGTGTGTGTGCCTACCAACTAAGATTCCATGCTTTGAGGGTTTTCTATTAACGTAAATGCTATCGTTTGCCTGTTGAATGATCACATTACGATGCTCCCCAGGAAACCCCGCCACTAGATTTTCGTCCTTGTAGATTTCCGATTCGTAGCTCGAAAGAACTTACCTGAACAACATACTTGTGCTACTATTCATTTCGATGGTTGAAAATCGCTGTCGATCGCAGTCGCTACTGGATTGAGTCATGGTCTCTCCTTGCACAAAGAATCTTTGATTTTGGATTAAGTGAGCAAACGAGAAGATGCTGCGTGTGCGCGCGAGTGGCCCCCTAAAGCACGAGACTTTGTGTGTGTGTGCCTACCAACTAAGATTCCATGCTTTGAGGGTTTTCTATTAACGTAAATGCTATCGTTTGCCTGTTGAATGATCACATTACGATGCTCCCCAGGAAACCCCGCCACTAGATTTTCGTCCTTGTAGATTTCCGAGTCGTAGCTCGAAAGAACTTACCTGAACAACATACTTGTGCTACTATTCATTTCGATGGTTGAAAATCGCTGTCGATCGCAGTCGCTACTGGATTGAGTCATGGTCTCTCCTTGCACAAAGAATCTTTGGTTTTGGATTAAGTGAGCAAACGAGAAGATGCTGCTCGTGTGCGCGAGTGGCCCCCTAAAGCACGAGACTCTGTGTGTGTGTGCCTACCAACTAAGATTCCATGCTTTGAGGGTTTTCTATTAACGTAAATGCTATCGTTTGCCTGTTGAATGATCACATTACGATGCTCCCCAGGAAACCCCGCCACTAGATTTTCGTCCTTGTAGATTTCCGATTCGTAGCTCGAAAGAACTTACCTGAACAACATACTTGTGCTACTATTCATTTCGATGGTTGAAAATCGCTGTCGATCGCAGTCGCTACTGGATTGAGTCATGGTCTCTCCTTGCACAAAGAATCTTTGATTTTGGATTAAGTGAGCAAACGAGAAGATGCTGCGTGTGCGCGCGAGTGGCCCCCTAAAGCACGAGACTTTGTGTGTGTGTGCCTACCAACTAAGATTCCATGCTTTGAGGGTTTTCTATTAACGTAAATGCTATCGTTTGCCTGTTGAATGATCACATTACGATGCTCCCCAGGAAACCCCGCCACTAGATTTTCGTCCTTGTAGATTTCCGAGTCGTAGCTCGAAAGAACTTACCTGAACAACATACTTGTGCTACTATTCATTTCGATGGTTGAAAATCGCTGTCGATCGCAGTCGCTACTGGATTGAGTCATGGTCTCCCCTTGCACAAAGAATCTTTGGTTTTGGATTAAGTGAGCAAACGAGAAGATGCTGCTCGTGTGCGCGAGTGGCCCCCTAAAGCACGAGACTCTGTGTGTGTGTGCCTACCAACTAAGATTCCATGCTTTGAGGGTTTTCTATTAACGTAAATGCTATCGTTTGCCTGTTGAATGATCACATTACGATGCTCCCCAGGAAACCCCGCCACTAGATTTTCGTCCTTGTAGATTTCCGATTCGTAGCTCGAAAGAACTTACCTGAACAACATACTTGTGCTACTATTCATTTCGATGGTTGAAAATCGCTGTCGATCGCAGTCGCTACTGGATTGAGTCATGGTCTCTCCTTGCACAAAGAATCTTTGATTTTGGATTAAGTGAGCAAACGAGAAGATGCTGCGTGTGCGCGCGAGTGGCCCCCTAAAGCACGAGACTTTGTGTGTGTGTGCCTACCAACTAAGATTCCATGCTTTGAGGGTTTTCTATTAACGTAAATGCTATCGTTTGCCTGTTGAATGATCACATTACGATGCTCCCCAGGAAACCCCGCCACTAGATTTTCGTCCTTGTAGATTTCCGATTCGTAGCTCGAAAGAACTTATCTGAACAACATACTTGTGCTACTATTCATTTCGATGGTTGAAAATCGCTGTCGATCGCAGTCGCTACTGGATTGAGTCATGGTCTCCCCTTGCACAAAGAATCTTTGGTTTTGGATTAAGTGAGCAAACGAGAAGATGCTGCTCGTGTGCGCGAGTGGCCCCCTAAAGCACGAGACTCTGTGTGTGTGTGCCTACCAACTAAGATTCCATGCTTTGAGGGTTTTCTATTAACGTAAATGCTATCGTTTGCCTGTTGAATGATCACATTACGATGCTCCCCAGGAAACCCCGCCACTAGATTTTCGTCCTTGTAGATTTCCGATTCGTAGCTCGAAAGAACTTACCTGAACAACATACTTGTGCTACTATTCATTTCGATGGTTGAAAATCGCTGTCGATCGCAGTCGCTACTGGATTGAGTCATGGTCTCTCCTTGCACAAAGAATCTTTGATTTTGGATTAAGTGAGCAAACGAGAAGATGCTGCTCGTGTGCGCGAGTGGCCCCCTAAAGCACGAGACTCTGTGTGTGTGTGCCTACCAACTAAGATTCCATGCTTTGAGGGTTTTCTATAAACGTAAATGCTATCGTTTGCCTGTTGAATGATCACATTACGATGCTCCCCAGGAAACCCCGCCACTAGATTTTCGTCCTTGTAGATTTCCGATTCGTAGCTCGAAAGAACTTACCTGAACAACATACTTGTGCTACTATTCATTTCGATGGTTGAAAATCGCTGTCGATCGCAGTCGCTACTGGATTGAGTCATGGTCTCTCCTTGCACAAAGAATCTTTGATTTTGGATTAAGTGAGCAAACGAGAAGATGCTGCGTGTGCGCGCGAGTGGCCCCCTAAAGCACGAGACTTTGTGTGTGTGTGCCTACCAACTAAGATTCCATGCTTTGAGGGTTTTCTATAAACGTAAATGCTATCGTTTGCCTGTTAAATGATCACATTACGATGCTCCCCAGGAAACCCCGCCACTAGATTTTCGTCCTTGTAGATTTCCGATTCGTAGCTCGAAAGAACTTATCTGAACAACATACTTGTGCTACTATTCATTTCGATGGTTGAAAATCGCTGTCGATCGCAGTCGCTACTGGATTGAGTCATGGTCTCCCCTTGCACAAAGAATCTTTGGTTTTGGATTAAGTGAGCAAACGAGAAGATGCTGCTCGTGTGCGCGAGTGGCCCCCTAAAGCACGAGACTCTGTGTGTGTGTGCCTACCAACTAAGATTCCATGCTTTGAGGGTTTTCTATTAACGTAAATGCTATCGTTTGCCTGTTGAATGATCACATTACGATGCTCCCCAGGAAACCCCGCCACTAGATTTTCGTCCTTGTAGATTTCCGATTCGTAGCTCGAAAGAACTTATCTGAACAACATACTTGTGCTACTATTCATTTCGATGGTTGAAAATCGCTGTCGATCGCAGTCGCTACTGGATTGAGTCATGGTCTCCCCTTGCACAAAGAATCTTTGGTTTTGGATTAAGTGAGCAAACGAGAAGATGCTGCTCGTGTGCGCGAGTGGCCCCCTAAAGCACGAGACTCTGTGTGTGTGTGCCTACCAACTAAGATTCCATGCTTTGAGGGTTTTCTATTAACGTAAATGCTATCGTTTGCCTGTTGAATGATCACATTACGATGCTCCCCAGGAAACCCCGCCACTAGATTTTCGTCCTTGTAGATTTCCGATTCGTAGCTCGAAAGAACTTACCTGAACAACATACTTGTGCTACTATTCATTTCGATGGTTGAAAATCGCTGTCGATCGCAGTCGCTACTGGATTGAGTCATGGTCTCTCCTTGCACAAAGAATCTTTGATTTTGGATTAAGTGAGCAAACGAGAAGATGCTGCTCGTGTGCGCGAGTGGCCCCCTAAAGCACGAGACTCTGTGTGTGTGTGCCTACCAACTAAGATTCCATGCTTTGAGGGTTTTCTATAAACGTAAATGCTATCGTTTGCCTGTTGAATGATCACATTACGATGCTCCCCAGGAAACCCCGCCACTAGATTTTCGTCCTTGTCGATTTCCGATTCGGAGCTCGAAAGAACTTACCTGAACAACATACTTGTGCTACTATTCATTTCGATGGTTGAAAATCGCTGTCGATCGCAGTCGCTACTGGATTGAGTCATGGTCTCTCCTTGCACAAAGAATCTTTGATTTTGGATTAAGTGAGCAAACGAGAAGATGCTGCTCGTGTGCGCGAGTGGCCCCCTAAAGCACGAGACTCTGTGTGTGTGTGCCTACCAACTAAGATTCCATGCTTTGAGGGTTTTCTATAAACGTAAATGCTATCGTTTGCCTGTTGAATGATCACATTACGATGCTCCCCAGGAAACCCCGCCACTAGATTTTCGTCCTTGTCGATTTCCGATTCGTAGCTCGAAAGAACTTATCTGAACAACATACTTGTGCTACTATTCATTTCGATGGTTGAAAATCGCTGTCGATCGCAGTCGCTACTGGATTGAGTCATGGTCTCCCCTTGCACAAAGAATCTTTGGTTTTGGATTAAGTGAGCAAACGAGAAGATGCTGCTCGTGTGCGCGAGTGGCCCCCTAAAGCACGAGACTGTGTGTGTGTGTGTGCCTACCAACTAAGATTCCATGCTTTGAGGGTTTTCTATTAACGTAAATGCTATCGTTTGCCTGTTGAATGATCACATTACGATGCTCCCCAGGATACCCCGCCACCCGAATCGTAGCTCGAAAGAACTTACCTGAACAACATACTTGTGCTACTACTCATTTCGATGGTTGAAAATCGCTGTCGATCGCAGTCGCTACTGGATTGAGTCATGGTCTCCCTTTGCACAAAGAATCTTTGGTTTTGGATTAAGTGAGCAAACGAGAAGATGCTGCTCGTGTGCGCGAGTGGCCCCCTAAAGCACGAGACTGTGTGTGTGTGTGTGCCTACCAACTAAGATTCCATGCTTTGAGGGTTTTCTATGAACGTAAATGCTATCGTTTGCCTGTTGAATGATCACATTACGATGCTCCCCAGGAAACCCCGCCACCCGATTCGTAGCTCGAAAGAACTTACCTGAACAACATACTTGTGCTACTACTCATTTCGATGGTTGAAAATCGCTGTCGATCGCAGTCGCTACTGGATTGAGTCATGGTCTCCCCTTGCACAAAGAATCTTTGATTTTGGATTAAGTGAGCAAACGAGAAGATGCTGCTCGTGTGCGCGAGTGGCCCCCTAAAGCACGAGACTGTGTGTGTGTGTGTGCCTACCAACTAAGATTCCATGCTTTGAGGGTTTTCTATGAACGTAAATGCTATCGTTTGCCTGTTGAATGATCACATTACGATGCTCCCCAGGAAACCCCGCCACCCGATTCGTAGCTCGAAAGAACTTACCTGAACAACATACTTGTGCTACTATTCATTTCGATGGTTGAAAATCGCTGTCGATTGTAGTCGCTACTGGATTGAGTCATGGTCTCCCCTTGCACAAAGAATCTTTGGTTTTGGATTAAGTGAGCAAACGAGAAGATGCTGCTCGTGTGCGCGAGTGGCCCCCTAAAGCACGAGACTTTGTGTGTGTGTGCCTACCAACTAAGATTCCATGCTTTGAGGGTTTTCTATTAACGTAAATGCTATCGTTTGCCTGTTGAATGATCACATTACGATGCTCCCCAGGATACCCCGCCACCCGAATCGTAGCTCGAAAGAACTTACCTGAACAACATACTTGTGCTACTATTCATTTCGATGGTTGAAAATCGCTGTCGATTGCAGTCGCTACTGGATTGAGTCATGGTCTCCCCTTGCACAAAGAATCTTTGATTTTGGATTAAGTGAGCAAACGAGAAGATGCTGCTCGTGTGCGCGAGTGGCCCCCTAAAGCACGAGACTGTGTGTGTGTGTGTGCCTACCAACTAAGATTCCATGCTTTGAGGGTTTTCTATTAACGTAAATGCTATCGTTTGCCTGTTGAATGATCACATTACGATGCTCCCCAGGATACCCCGCCACCCGAATCGTAGCTCGAAAGAACTTACCTGAACAACATACTTGTGCTACTACTCATTTCGATGGTTGAAAATCGCTGTCGATCGCAGTCGCTACTGGATTGAGTCATGGTCTCCCTTTGCACAAAGAATCTTTGGTTTTGGATTAAGTGAGCAAACGAGAAGATGCTGCTCGTGTGCGCGAGTGGCCCCCTAAAGCACGAGACTGTGTGTGTGTGTGTGCCTACCAACTAAGATTCCATGCTTTGAGGGTTTTCTATTAACGTAAATGCTATCGTTTGCCTGTTGAATGATCACATTACGATGCTCCCCAGGATACCCCGCCACCCGAATCGTAGCTCGAAAGAACTTACCTGAACAACATACTTGTGCTACTACTCATTTCGATGGTTGAAAATCGCTGTCGATCGCAGTCGCTACTGGATTGAGTCATGGTCTCCCTTTGCACAAAGAATCTTTGGTTTTGGATTAAGTGAGCAAACGAGAAGATGCTGCTCGTGTGCGCGAGTGGCCCCCTAAAGCACGAGACTGTGTGTGTGTGTGTGCCTACCAACTAAGATTCCATGCTTTGAGGGTTTTCTATGAACGTAAATGCTATCGTTTGCCTGTTGAATGATCACATTACGATGCTCCCCAGGATACCCCGCCACCCGAATCGTAGCTCGAAAGAACTTACCTGAACAACATACTTGTGCTACTATTCATTTCGATGGTTGAAAATCGCTGTCGATTGCAGTCGCTACTGGATTGAGTCATGGTCTCCCCTTGCACAAAGAATCTTTGATTTTGGATTAAGTGAGCAAACGAGAAGATGCTGCTTGTGCGCGCGAGTGGCCCCCTAAAGCACGAGACTCTGTGTGTGTGTGCCTACCAACTAAGATTCCATGCTTTGAGGGTTTTCTATTAACGTAAATGCTATCGTTTGCCTGTTAAATGATCACATTACGATGCTCCCCAGGAAACCCCGCCACTAGATTTTCGTCCTTGTCGATTTCCGATTCGTAGCTCGAAAGAACTTACCTGAACAACATACTTGTGCTACTATTCATTTCGATGGTTGAAAATCGCTGTCGATTGCAGTCGCTACTGGATTGAGTCATGGTCTCCCCTTGCACAAAGAATCTTTGATTTTGGATTAAGTGAGCAAACGAGAAGATGCTGCTCGTGTGCGCGAGTGGCCCCCTAAAGCACGAGACTGTGTGTGTGTGTGTGCCTACCAACTAAGATTCCATGCTTTGAGGGTTTTCTATGAACGTAAATGCTATCGTTTGCCTGTTGAATGATCACATTACGATGCTCCCCAGGATACCCCGCCACCCGAATCGTAGCTCGAAAGAACTTACCTGAACAACATACTTGTGCTACTACTCATTTCGATGGTTGAAAATCGCTGTCGATCGCAGTCGCTACTGGATTGAGTCATGGTCTCCCTTTGCACAAAGAATCTTTGGTTTTGGATTAAGTGAGCAAACGAGAAGATGCTGCTCGTGTGCGCGAGTGGCCCCCTAAAGCACGAGACTGTGTGTGTGTGTGTGCCTACCAACTAAGATTCCATGCTTTGAGGGTTTTCTATTAACGTAAATGCTATCGTTTGCCTGTTGAATGATCACATTACGATGCTCCCCAGGATACCCCGCCACCCGAATCGTAGCTCGAAAGAACTTACCTGAACAACATACTTGTGCTACTATTCATTTCGATGGTTGAAAATCGCTGTCGATTGTAGTCGCTACTGGATTGAGTCATGGTCTCCCCTTGCACAAAGAATCTTTGGTTTTGGATTAAGTGAGCAAACGAGAAGATGCTGCTCGTGTGCGCGAGTGGCCCCCTAAAGCACGAGACTGTGTGTGTGTGTGCCTACCAACTAAGATTCCATGCTTTGAGGGTTTTCTATTAACGTAAATGCTATCGTTTGCCTGTTGAATGATCACATTACGATGCTCCCCAGGATACCCCGCCACCCGAATCGTAGCTCGAAAGAACTTACCTGAACAACATACTTGTGCTACTATTCATTTCGATGGTTGAAAATCGCTGTCGATCGCAGTCGCTACTGGATTGAGTCATGGTCTCCCTTTGCACAAAGAATCTTTGGTTTTGGATTAAGTGAGCAAACGAGAAGATGCTGCTCGTGTGCGCGAGTGGCCCCCTAAAGCACGAGACTGTGTGTGTGTGTGTGCCTACCAACTAAGATTCCATGCTTTGAGGGTTTTCTATTAACGTAAATGCTATCGTTTGCCTGTTGAATGATCACATTACGATGC
Organism: Anopheles aquasalis; assembly: GCF_943734665.1. Lineage (NCBI taxonomy): Eukaryota > Metazoa > Arthropoda > Insecta > Diptera > Culicidae > Anopheles > Anopheles aquasalis. The sequence goes on along the minus strand of NC_064876.1, from coordinate 6,202,911 downwards.
TCCCCAGGATACCCCGCCACCCGAATCGTAGCTCGAAAGAACTTACCTGAACAACATACTTGTGCTACTATTCATTTCGATGGTTGAAAATCGCTGTCGATTGTAGTCGCTACTGGATTGAGTCATGGTCTCCCCTTGCACAAAGAATCTTTGGTTTTGGATTAAGTGAGCAAACGAGAAGATGCTGCTCGTGTGCGCGAGTGGCCCCCTAAAGCACGAGACTGTGTGTGTGTGTGCCTACCAACTAAGATTCCATGCTTTGAGGGTTTTCTATTAACGTAAATGCTATCGTTTGCCTGTTGAATGATCACATTACGATGCTCCCCAGGATACCCCGCCACCCGAATCGTAGCTCGAAAGAACTTACCTGAACAACATACTTGTGCTACTATTCATTTCGATGGTTGAAAATCGCTGTCGATCGCAGTCGCTACTGGATTGAGTCATGGTCTCCCTTTGCACAAAGAATCTTTGGTTTTGGATTAAGTGAGCAAACGAGAAGATGCTGCTCGTGTGCGCGAGTGGCCCCCTAAAGCACGAGACTGTGTGTGTGTGTGTGCCTACCAACTAAGATTCCATGCTTTGAGGGTTTTCTATTAACGTAAATGCTATCGTTTGCCTGTTGAATGATCACATTACGATGCTCCCCAGGATACCCCGCCACCCGAATCGTAGCTCGAAAGAACTTACCTGAACAACATACTTGTGCTACTATTCATTTCGATGGTTGAAAATCGCTGTCGATTGCAGTCGCTACTGGATTGAGTCATGGTCTCCCCTTGCACAAAGAATCTTTGATTTTGGATTAAGTGAGCAAACGAGAAGATGCTGCTTGTGCGCGCGAGTGGCCCCCTAAAGCACGAGACTCTGTGTGTGTGTGCCTACCAACTAAGATTCCATGCTTTGAGGGTTTTCTATTAACGTAAATGCTATCGTTTGCCTGTTGAATGATCACATTACGATGCTCCCCAGGAAACCCCGCCACTAGATTTTCGTCCTTGTCGATTTCCGATTCGTAGCTCGAAAGAACTTACCTGAACAACATACTTGTGCTACTACTCATTTCGATGGTTGAAAATCGCTGTCGATCGCAGTCGCTACTGGATTGAGTCATGGTCTCCCTTTGCACAAAGAATCTTTGGTTTTGGATTAAGTGAGCAAACGAGAAGATGCTGCTCGTGTGCGCGAGTGGCCCCCTAAAGCACGAGACTGTGTGTGTGTGTGTGCCTACCAACTAAGATTCCATGCTTTGAGGGTTTTCTATTAACGTAAATGCTATCGTTTGCCTGTTGAATGATCACATTACGATGCTCCCCAGGATACCCCGCCACCCGAATCGTAGCTCGAAAGAACTTACCTGAACAACATACTTGTGCTACTATTCATTTCGATGGTTGAAAATCGCTGTCGATTGCAGTCGCTACTGGATTGAGTCATGGTCTCCCCTTGCACAAAGAATCTTTGGTTTTGGATTAAGTGAGCAAACGAGAAGATGCTGCTCGTGTGCGCGAGTGGCCCCCTAAAGCACGAGACTGTGTGTGTGTGTGTGCCTACCAACTAAGATTCCATGCTTTGAGGGTTTTCTATTAACGTAAATGCTATCGTTTGCCTGTTGAATGATCACATTACGATGCTCCCCAGGATACCCCGCCACCCGAATCGTAGCTCGAAAGAACTTACCTGAACAACATACTTGTGCTACTATTCATTTCGATGGTTGAAAATCGCTGTCGATTGCAGTCGCTACTGGATTGAGTCATGGTCTCCCCTTGCACAAAGAATCTTTGATTTTGGATTAAGTGAGCAAACGAGAAGATGCTGCTTGTGCGCGCGAGTGGCCCCCTAAAGCACGAGACTCTGTGTGTGTGTGTGCCTACCAACTAAGATTCCATGCTTTGAGGGTTTTCTATAAACGTAAATGCTATCGTTTGCCTGTTAAATGATCACATTACGATGCTCCCCAGGAAACCCCGCCACTAGATTTTCGTCCTTGTCGATTTCCGATTCGTAGCTCGAAAGAACTTACCTGAACAACATACTTGTGCTACTATTCATTTCGATGGTTGAAAATCGCTGTCGATTGCAGTCGCTACTGGATTGAGTCATGGTCTCCCCTTGCACAAAGAATCTTTGGTTTTGGATTAAGTGAGCAAACGAGAAGATGCTGCTCGTGTGCGCGAGTGGCCCCCTAAAGCACGAGACTGTGTGTGTGTGTGTGCCTACCAACTAAGATTCCATGCTTTGAGGGTTTTCTATTAACGTAAATGCTATCGTTTGCCTGTTGAATGATCACATTACGATGCTCCCCAGGATACCCCGCCACCCGAATCGTAGCTCGAAAGAACTTACCTGAACAACATACTTGTGCTACTATTCATTTCGATGGTTGAAAATCGCTGTCGATTGCAGTCGCTACTGGATTGAGTCATGGTCTCCCCTTGCACAAAGAATCTTTGATTTTGGATTAAGTGAGCAAACGAGAAGATGCTGCTTGTGCGCGCGAGTGGCCCCCTAAAGCACGAGACTCTGTGTGTGTGTGCCTACCAACTAAGATTCCATGCTTTGAGGGTTTTCTATTAACGTAAATGCTATCGTTTGCCTGTTAAATGATCACATTACGATGCTCCCCAGGAAACCCCGCCACTAGATTTTCGTCCTTGTCGATTTCCGATTCGTAGCTCGAAAGAACTTACCTGAACAACATACTTGTGCTACTATTCATTTCGATGGTTGAAAATCGCTGTCGATTGCAGTCGCTACTGGATTGAGTCATGGTCTCCCCTTGCACAAAGAATCTTTGGTTTTGGATTAAGTGAGCAAACGAGAAGATGCTGCTCGTGTGCGCGAGTGGCCCCCTAAAGCACGAGACTTTGTGTGTGTGTGCCTACCAACTAAGATTCCATGCTTTGAGGGTTTTCTATTAACGTAAATGCTATCGTTTGCCTGTTGAATGATCACATTACGATGCTCCCCAGGATACCCCGCCACCCGAATCGTAGCTCGAAAGAACTTACCTGAACAACATACTTGTGCTACTATTCATTTCGATGGTTGAAAATCGCTGTCGATTGCAGTCGCTACTGGATTGAGTCATGGTCTCCCCTTGCACAAAGAATCTTTGGTTTTGGATTAAGTGAGCAAACGAGAAGATGCTGCTCGTGTGCGCGAGTGGCCCCCTAAAGCACGAGACTGTGTGTGTGTGTGTGCCTACCAACTAAGATTCCATGCTTTGAGGGTTTTCTATTAACGTAAATGCTATCGTTTGCCTGTTGAATGATCACATTACGATGCTCCCCAGGATACCCCGCCACTAGATTTTCGTCCTTGTCGATTTCCGATTCGTAGCTCGAAAGAACTTACCTGAACAACATACTTGTGCTACTATTCATTTCGATGGTTGAAAATCGCTGTCGATTGCAGTCGCTACTGGATTGAGTCATGGTCTCCCCTTGCACAAAGAATCTTTGGTTTTGGATTAAGTGAGCAAACGAGAAGATGCTGCTCGTGTGCGCGAGTGGCCCCCTAAAGCACGAGACTGTGTGTGTGTGTGTGCCTACCAACTAAGATTCCATGCTTTGAGGGTTTTCTATTAACGTAAATGCTATCGTTTGCCTGTTGAATGATCACATTACGATGCTCCCCAGGAAACCCCGCCACTAGATTTTCGTCCTTGTCGATTTCCGATTCGTAGCTCGAAAGAACTTACCTGAACAACATACTTGTGCTACTATTCATTTCGATGGTTGAAAATCGCTGTCGATTGCAGTCGCTACTGGATTGAGTCATGGTCTCCCCTTGCACAAAGAATCTTTGGTTTTGGATTAAGTGAGCAAACGAGAAGATGCTGCTCGTGTGCGCGAGTGGCCCCCTAAAGCACGAGACTGTGTGTGTGTGTGTGCCTACCAACTAAGATTCCATGCTTTGAGGGTTTTCTATTAACGTAAATGCTATCGTTTGCCTGTTGAATGATCACATTACGATGCTCCCCAGGATACCCCGCCACCCGAATCGTAGCTCGAAAGAACTTACCTGAACAACATACTTGTGCTACTATTCATTTCGATGGTTGAAAATCGCTGTCGATTGCAGTCGCTACTGGATTGAGTCATGGTCTCCCCTTGCACAAAGAATCTTTGGTTTTGGATTAAGTGAGCAAACGAGAAGATGCTGCTCGTGTGCGCGAGTGGCCCCCTAAAGCACGAGACTGTGTGTGTGTGTGTGCCTACCAACTAAGATTCCATGCTTTGAGGGTTTTCTATTAACGTAAATGCTATCGTTTGCCTGTTGAATGATCACATTACGATGCTCCCCAGGATACCCCGCCACTAGATTTTCGTCCTTGTCGATTTCCGATTCGTAGCTCGAAAGAACTTACCTGAACAACATACTTGTGCTACTATTCATTTCGATGGTTGAAAATCGCTGTCGATTGCAGTCGCTACTGGATTGAGTCATGGTCTCCCCTTGCACAAAGAATCTTTGGTTTTGGATTAAGTGAGCAAACGAGAAGATGCTGCTCGTGTGCGCGAGTGGCCCCCTAAAGCACGAGACTGTGTGTGTGTGTGTGCCTACCAACTAAGATTCCATGCTTTGAGGGTTTTCTATTAACGTAAATGCTATCGTTTGCCTGTTGAATGATCACATTACGATGCTCCCCAGGATACCCCGCCACTAGATTTTCGTCCTTGTCGATTTCCGATTCGTAGCTCGAAAGAACTTACCTGAACAACATACTTGTGCTACTATTCATTTCGATGGTTGAAAATCGCTGTCGATTGCAGTCGCTACTGGATTGAGTCATGGTCTCCCCTTGCACAAAGAATCTTTGATTTTGGATTAAGTGAGCAAACGAGAAGATGCTGCTCGTGTGCGCGAGTGGCCCCCTAAAGCACGAGACTGTGTGTGTGTGTGTGCCTACCAACTAAGATTCCATGCTTTGAGGGTTTTCTATTAACGTAAATGCTATCGTTTGCCTGTTGAATGATCACATTACGATGCTCCCCAGGATACCCCGCCACCCGAATCGTAGCTCGAAAGAACTTACCTGAACAACATACTTGTGCTACTACTCATTTCGATGGTTGAAAATCGCTGTCGATCGCAGTCGCTACTGGATTGAGTCATGGTCTCCCCTTGCACAAAGAATCTTTGGTTTTGGATTAAGTGAGCAAACGAGAAGATGCTGCTCGTGTGCGCGAGTGGCCCCCTAAAGCACGAGACTGTGTGTGTGTGTGTGCCTACCAACTAAGATTCCATGCTTTGAGGGTTTTCTATTAACGTAAATGCTATCGTTTGCCTGTTGAATGATCACATTACGATGCTCCCCAGGATACCCCGCCACCCGAATCGTAGCTCGAAAGAACTTACCTGAACAACATACTTGTGCTACTATTCATTTCGATGGTTGAAAATCGCTGTCGATTGCAGTCGCTACTGGATTGAGTCATGGTCTCCCCTTGCACAAAGAATCTTTGATTTTGGATTAAGTGAGCAAACGAGAAGATGCTGCTTGTGCGCGCGAGTGGCCCCCTAAAGCACGAGACTCTGTGTGTGTGTGTGCCTACCAACTAAGATTCCATGCTTTGAGGGTTTTCTATAAACGTAAATGCTATCGTTTGCCTGTTAAATGATCACATTACGATGCTCCCCAGGAAACCCCGCCACTAGATTTTCGTCCTTGTCGATTTCCGATTCGTAGCTCGAAAGAACTTACCTGAACAACATACTTGTGCTACTATTCATTTCGATGGTTGAAAATCGCTGTCGATTGCAGTCGCTACTGGATTGAGTCATGGTCTCCCCTTGCACAAAGAATCTTTGGTTTTGGATTAAGTGAGCAAACGAGAAGATGCTGCTCGTGTGCGCGAGTGGCCCCCTAAAGCACGAGACTGTGTGTGTGTGTGTGCCTACCAACTAAGATTCCATGCTTTGAGGGTTTTCTATTAACGTAAATGCTATCGTTTGCCTGTTGAATGATCACATTACGATGCTCCCCAGGATACCCCGCCACCCGAATCGTAGCTCGAAAGAACTTACCTGAACAACATACTTGTGCTACTATTCATTTCGATGGTTGAAAATCGCTGTCGATTGCAGTCGCTACTGGATTGAGTCATGGTCTCCCCTTGCACAAAGAATCTTTGATTTTGGATTAAGTGAGCAAACGAGAAGATGCTGCTTGTGCGCGCGAGTGGCCCCCTAAAGCACGAGACTCTGTGTGTGTGTGCCTACCAACTAAGATTCCATGCTTTGAGGGTTTTCTATTAACGTAAATGCTATCGTTTGCCTGTTAAATGATCACATTACGATGCTCCCCAGGAAACCCCGCCACTAGATTTTCGTCCTTGTCGATTTCCGATTCGTAGCTCGAAAGAACTTACCTGAACAACATACTTGTGCTACTATTCATTTCGATGGTTGAAAATCGCTGTCGATCGCAGTCGCTACTGGATTGAGTCATGGTCTCCCCTTGCACAAAGAATCTTTGGTTTTGGATTAAGTGAGCAAACGAGAAGATGCTGCTCGTGTGCGCGAGTGGCCCCCTAAAGCACGAGACTGTGTGTGTGTGTGTGCCTACCAACTAAGATTCCATGCTTTGAGGGTTTTCTATTAACGTAAATGCTATCGTTTGCCTGTTGAATGATCACATTACGATGCTCCCCAGGATACCCCGCCACCCGATTCGTAGCTCGAAAGAACTTACCTGAACAACATACTTGTGCTACTATTCATTTCGATGGTTGAAAATCGCTGTCGATTGCAGTCGCTACTGGATTGAGTCATGGTCTCCCCTTGCACAAAGAATCTTTGATTTTGGATTAAGTGAGCAAACGAGAAGATGCTGCTTGTGCGCGCGAGTGGCCCCCTAAAGCACGAGACTCTGTGTGTGTGTGCCTACCAACTAAGATTCCATGCTTTGAGGGTTTTCTATTAACGTAAATGCTATCGTTTGCCTGTTAAATGATCACATTACGATGCTCCCCAGGAAACCCCGCCACTAGATTTTCGTCCTTGTCGATTTCCGATTCGTAGCTCGAAAGAACTTACCTGAACAACATACTTGTGCTACTATTCATTTCGATGGTTGAAAATCGCTGTCGATCGCAGTCGCTACTGGATTGAGTCATGGTCTCTCCTTGCACAAAGAATCTTTGGTTTTGGATTAAGTGAGCAAACGAGAAGATGCTGCTCGTGTGCGCGAGTGGCCCCCCTAAAGCACGAGACTCTGTGTGTGTGTGTGCCTACCAACTAAGATTCCATGCTTTGAGGGTTTTCTATTAACGTAAATGCTATCGTTTGCCTGTTGAATGATCACATTACGATGCTCCCCAGGATACCCCGCCACCCGAATCGTAGCTCGAAAGAACTTACCTGAACAACATACTTGTGCTACTATTCATTTCGATGGTTGAAAATCGCTGTCGATCGCAGTCGCTACTGGATTGAGTCATGGTCTCCCCTTGCACAAAGAATCTTTGATTTTGGATTAAGTGAGCAAACGAGAAGATGCTGCTCGTGTGCGCGAGTGGCCCCCTAAAGCACGAGACTGTGTGTGTGTGTGTGCCTACCAACTAAGATTCCATGCTTTGAGGGTTTTCTATTAACGTAAATGCTATCGTTTGCCTGTTGAATGATCACATTACGATGCTCCCCAGGATACCCCGCCACCCGAATCGTAGCTCGAAAGAACTTACCTGAACAACATACTTGTGCTACTATTCATTTCGATGGTTGAAAATCGCTGTCGATTGCAGTCGCTACTGGATTGAGTCATGGTCTCCCCTTGCACAAAGAATCTTTGATTTTGGATTAAGTGAGCAAACGAGAAGATGCTGCTCGTGTGCGCGAGTGGCCCCCTAAAGCACGAGACTGTGTGTGTGTGTGTGCCTACCAACTAAGATTCCATGCTTTGAGGGTTTTCTATTAACGTAAATGCTATCGTTTGCCTGTTGAATGATCACATTACGATGCTCCCCAGGATACCCCGCCACCCGAATCGTAGCTCGAAAGAACTTACCTGAACAACATACTTGTGCTACTATTCATTTCGATGGTTGAAAATCGCTGTCGATTGTAGTCGCTACTGGATTGAGTCATGGTCTCCCCTTGCACAAAGAATCTTTGGTTTTGGATTAAGTGAGCAAACGAGAAGATGCTGCTCGTGTGCGCGAGTGGCCCCCTAAAGCACGAGACTTTGTGTGTGTGTGCCTACCAACTAAGATTCCATGCTTTGAGGGTTTTCTATTAACGTAAATGCTATCGTTTGCCTGTTGAATGATCACATTACGATGCTCCCCAGGATACCCCGCCACCCGAATCGTAGCTCGAAAGAACTTACCTGAACAACATACTTGTGCTACTATTCATTTCGATGGTTGAAAATCGCTGTCGATTGTAGTCGCTACTGGATTGAGTCATGGTCTCCCCTTGCACAAAGAATCTTTGATTTTGGATTAAGTGAGCAAACGAGAAGATGCTGCTCGTGTGCGCGAGTGGCCCCCTAAAGCACGAGACTGTGTGTGTGTGTGTGCCTACCAACTAAGATTCCATGCTTTGAGGGTTTTCTATTAACGTAAATGCTATCGTTTGCCTGTTGAATGATCACATTACGATGCTCCCCAGGATACCCCGCCACCCGAATCGTAGCTCGAAAGAACTTACCTGAACAACATACTTGTGCTACTATTCATTTCGATGGTTGAAAATCGCTGTCGATTGTAGTCGCTACTGGATTGAGTCATGGTCTCCCCTTGCACAAAGAATCTTTGGTTTTGGATTAAGTGAGCAAACGAGAAGATGCTGCTCGTGTGCGCGAGTGGCCCCCTAAAGCACGAGACTTTGTGTGTGTGTGCCTACCAACTAAGATTCCATGCTTTGAGGGTTTTCTATTAACGTAAATGCTATCGTTTGCCTGTTGAATGATCACATTACGATGCTCCCCAGGATACCCCGCCACCCGAATCGTAGCTCGAAAGAACTTACCTGAACAACATACTTGTGCTACTATTCATTTCGATGGTTGAAAATCGCTGTCGATTGCAGTCGCTACTGGATTGAGTCATGGTCTCCCCTTGCACAAAGAATCTTTGATTTTGGATTAAGTGAGCAAACGAGAAGATGCTGCTCGTGTGCGCGAGTGGCCCCCTAAAGCACGAGACTGTGTGTGTGTGTGTGCCTACCAACTAAGATTCCATGCTTTGAGGGTTTTCTATTAACGTAAATGCTATCGTTTGCCTGTTGAATGATCACATTACGATGCTCCCCAGGATACCCCGCCACCCGAATCGTAGCTCGAAAGAACTTACCTGAACAACATACTTGTGCTACTATTCATTTCGATGGTTGAAAATCGCTGTCGATTGCAGTCGCTACTGGATTGAGTCATGGTCTCCCCTTGCACAAAGAATCTTTGATTTTGGATTAAGTGAGCAAACGAGAAGATGCTGCTCGTGTGCGCGAGTGGCCCCCTAAAGCACGAGACTGTGTGTGTGTGTGTGCCTACCAACTAAGATTCCATGCTTTGAGGGTTTTCTATTAACGTAAATGCTATCGTTTGCCTGTTGAATGATCACATTACGATGCTCCCCAGGATACCCCGCCACCCGAATCGTAGCTCGAAAGAACTTACCTGAACAACATACTTGTGCTACTATTCATTTCGATGGTTGAAAATCGCTGTCGATTGTAGTCGCTACTGGATTGAGTCATGGTCTCCCCTTGCACAAAGAATCTTTGGTTTTGGATTAAGTGAGCAAACGAGAAGATGCTGCTCGTGTGCGCGAGTGGCCCCCTAAAGCACGAGACTTTGTGTGTGTGTGCCTACCAACTAAGATTCCATGCTTTGAGGGTTTTCTATTAACGTAAATGCTATCGTTTGCCTGTTGAATGATCACATTACGATGCTCCCCAGGATACCCCGCCACCCGAATCGTAGCTCGAAAGAACTTACCTGAACAACATACTTGTGCTACTATTCATTTCGATGGTTGAAAATCGCTGTCGATTGCAGTCGCTACTGGATTGAGTCATGGTCTCCCCTTGCACAAAGAATCTTTGATTTTGGATTAAGTGAGCAAACGAGAAGATGCTGCTCGTGTGCGCGAGTGGCCCCCTAAAGCACGAGACTGTGTGTGTGTGTGTGCCTACCAACTAAGATTCCATGCTTTGAGGGTTTTCTATTAACGTAAATGCTATCGTTTGCCTGTTGAATGATCACATTACGATGCTCCCCAGGATACCCCGCCACCCGAATCGTAGCTCGAAAGAACTTACCTGAACAACATACTTGTGCTACTATTCATTTCGATGGTTGAAAATCGCTGTCGATCGCAGTCGCTACTGGATTGAGTCATGGTCTCCCCTTGCACAAAGAATCTTTGATTTTGGATTAAGTGAGCAAACGAGAAGATGCTGCTCGTGTGCGCGAGTGGCCCCCTAAAGCACGAGACTGTGTGTGTGTGTGTGCCTACCAACTAAGATTCCATGCTTTGAGGGTTTTCTATTAACGTAAATGCTATCGTTTGCCTGTTGAATGATCACATTACGATGCTCCCCAGGATACCCCGCCACCCGAATCGTAGCTCGAAAGAACTTACCTGAACAACATACTTGTGCTACTATTCATTTCGATGGTTGAAAATCGCTGTCGATTGTAGTCGCTACTGGATTGAGTCATGGTCTCCCCTTGCACAAAGAATCTTTGATTTTGGATTAAGTGAGCAAACGAGAAGATGCTGCTCGTGTGCGCGAGTGGCCCCCTAAAGCACGAGACTGTGTGTGTGTGTGTGCCTACCAACTAAGATTCCATGCTTTGAGGGTTTTCTATTAACGTAAATGCTATCGTTTGCCTGTTGAATGATCACATTACGATGCTCCCCAGGATACCCCGCCACCCGATTCGTAGCTCGAAAGAACTTACCTGAACAACATACTTGTGCTACTATTCATTTCGATGGTTGAAAATCGCTGTCGATTGCAGTCGCTACTGGATTGAGTCATGGTCTCCCCTTGCACAAAGAATCTTTGATTTTGGATTAAGTGAGCAAACGAGAAGATGCTGCTCGTGTGCGCGAGTGGCCCCCTAAAGCACGAGACTGTGTGTGTGTGTGTGCCTACCAACTAAGATTCCATGCTTTGAGGGTTTTCTATTAACGTAAATGCTATCGTTTGCCTGTTGAATGATCACATTACGATGCTCCCCAGGATACCCCGCCACCCGAATCGTAGCTCGAAAGAACTTACCTGAACAACATACTTGTGCTACTATTCATTTCGATGGTTGAAAATCGCTGTCGATTGTAGTCGCTACTGGATTGAGTCATGGTCTCCCCTTGCACAAAGAATCTTTGATTTTGGATTAAGTGAGCAAACGAGAAGATGCTGCTCGTGTGCGCGAGTGGCCCCCTAAAGCACGAGACTGTGTGTGTGTGTGTGCCTACCAACTAAGATTCCATGCTTTGAGGGTTTTCTATTAACGTAAATGCTATCGTTTGCCTGTTGAATGATCACATTACGATGCTCCCCAGGATACCCCGCCACCCGAATCGTAGCTCGAAAGAACTTACCTGAACAACATACTTGTGCTACTATTCATTTCGATGGTTGAAAATCGCTGTCGATTGTAGTCGCTACTGGATTGAGTCATGGTCTCCCCTTGCACAAAGAATCTTTGATTTTGGATTAAGTGAGCAAACGAGAAGATGCTGCTCGTGTGCGCGAGTGGCCCCCTAAAGCACGAGACTGTGTGTGTGTGTGTGCCTACCAACTAAGATTCCATGCTTTGAGGGTTTTCTATGAACGTAAATGCTATCGTTTGCCTGTTGAATGATCACATTACGATGCTCCCCAGGAAACCCCGCCACCCGATTCGTAGCTCGAAAGAACTTACCTGAACAACATACTTGTGCTACTATTCATTTCGATGGTTGAAAATCGCTGTCGATTGCAGTCGCTACTGGATTGAGTCATGGTCTCCCCTTGCACAAAGAATCTTTGGTTTTGGATTAAGTGAGCAAACGAGAAGATGCTGCTCGTGTGCGCGAGTGGCCCCCTAAAGCACGAGACTGTGTGTGTGTGTGTGCCTACCAACTAAGATTCCATGCTTTGAGGGTTTTCTATTAACGTAAATGCTATCGTTTGCCTGTTGAATGATCACATTACGATGCTCCCCAGGAAACCCCGCCACTAGATTTTCGTCCTTGTCGATTTCCGATTCGTAGCTCGAAAGAACTTATCTGAACAACATACTTGTGCTACTATTCATTTCGATGGTTGAAAATCGCTGTCGATCGCAGTCGCTACTGGATTGAGTCATGGTCTCTCCTTGTACAAAGAATCTTTGATTTTGGATTAAGTGAGCAAACGAGAAGATGCTGCTCGTGTGCGCGAGTGGCCCCCTAAAGCACGAGACTGTGTGTGTGTGTGTGCCTACCAACTAAGATTCCATGCTTTGAGGGTTTTCTATTAACGTAAATGCTATCGTTTGCCTGTTGAATGATCACATTACGATGCTCCCCAGGAAACCCCGCCACTAGATTTTCGTCCTTGTCGATTTCCGATTCGTAGCTCGAAAGAACTTATCTGAACAACATACTTGTGCTACTATTCATTTCGATGGTTGAAAATCGCTGTCGATCGCAGTCGCTACTGGATTGAGTCATGGTCTCTCCTTGTACAAAGAATCTTTGATTTTGGATTAAGTGAGCAAACGAGAAGATGCTGCTCGTGTGCGCGAGTGGCCCCCTAAAGCACGAGACTGTGTGTGTGTGTGTGCCTACCAACTAAGATTCCATGCTTTGAGGGTTTTCTATTAACGTAAATGCTATCGTTTGCCTGTTGAATGATCACATTACGATGCTCCCCAGGAAACCCCGCCACTAGATTTTCGTCCTTGTCGATTTCCGATTCGTAGCTCGAAAGAACTTATCTGAACAACATACTTGTGCTACTATTCATTTCGATGGTTGAAAATCGCTGTCGATCGCAGTCGCTACTGGATTGAGTCATGGTCTCTCCTTGTACAAAGAATCTTTGATTTTGGATTAAGTGAGCAAACGAGAAGATGCTGCTCGTGTGCGCGAGTGGCCCCCTAAAGCACGAGACTGTGTGTGTGTGTGTGCCTACCAACTAAGATTCCATGCTTTGAGGGTTTTCTATTAACGTAAATGCTATCGTTTGCCTGTTGAATGATCACATTACGATGCTCCCCAGGAAACCCCGCCACTAGATTTTCGTCCTTGTCGATTTCCGATTCGTAGCTCGAAAGAACTTGTCTGAACAACATACTTGTGCTACTATTCATTTCGATGGTTGAAAATCGCTGTCGATCGCAGTCGCTACTGGATTGAGTCATGGTCTCTCCTTGTACAAAGAATCTTTGATTTTGGATTAAGTGAGCAAACGAGAAGATGCTGCTCGTGTGCGCGAGTGGCCCCCTAAAGCACGAGACTGTGTGTGTGTGTGTGCCTACCAACTAAGATTCCATGCTTTGAGGGTTTTCTATTAACGTAAATGCTATCGTTTGCCTGTTGAATGATCACATTACGATGCTCCCCAGGAAACCCCGCCACTAGATTTTCGTCCTTGTCGATTTCCGATTCGTAGCTCGAAAGAACTTATCTGAACAACATACTTGTGCTACTATTCATTTCGATGGTTGAAAATCGCTGTCGATCGCAGTCGCTACTGGATTGAGTCATGGTCTCTCCTTGTACAAAGAATCTTTGATTTTGGATTAAGTGAGCAAACGAGAAGATGCTGCTCGTGTGCGCGAGTGGCCCCCTAAAGCACGAGACTGTGTGTGTGTGTGTGCCTACCAACTAAGATTCCATGCTTTGAGGGTTTTCTATTAACGTAAATGCTATCGTTTGCCTGTTGAATGATCACATTACGATGCTCCCCAGGAAACCCCGCCACTAGATTTTCGTCCTTGTCGATTTCCGATTCGTAGCTCGAAAGAACTTATCTGAACAACATACTTGTGCTACTATTCATTTCGATGGTTGAAAATCGCTGTCGATCGCAGTCGCTACTGGATTGAGTCATGGTCTCTCCTTGTACAAAGAATCTTTGATTTTGGATTAAGTGAGCAAACGAGAAGATGCTGCTCGTGTGCGCGAGTGGCCCCCTAAAGCACGAGACTGTGTGTGTGTGTGTGCCTACCAACTAAGATTCCATGCTTTGAGGGTTTTCTATTAACGTAAATGCTATCGTTTGCCTGTTGAATGATCACATTACGATGCTCCCCAGGAAACCCCGCCACTAGATTTTCGTCCTTGTCGATTTCCGATTCGTAGCTCGAAAGAACTTATCTGAACAACATACTTGTGCTACTATTCATTTCGATGGTTGAAAATCGCTGTCGATCGCAGTCGCTACTGGATTGAGTCATGGTCTCTCCTTGTACAAAGAATCTTTGATTTTGGATTAAGTGAGCAAACGAGAAGATGCTGCTCGTGTGCGCGAGTGGCCCCCTAAAGCACGAGACTGTGTGTGTGTGTGTGCCTACCAACTAAGATTCCATGCTTTGAGGGTTTTCTATTAACGTAAATGCTATCGTTTGCCTGTTGAATGATCACATTACGATGCTCCCCAGGAAACCCCGCCACTAGATTTTCGTCCTTGTCGATTTCCGATTCGTAGCTCGAAAGAACTTATCTGAACAACATACTTGTGCTACTATTCATTTCGATGGTTGAAAATCGCTGTCGATCGCAGTCGCTACTGGATTGAGTCATGGTCTCTCCTTGTACAAAGAATCTTTGATTTTGGATTAAGTGAGCAAACGAGAAGATGCTGCTCGTGTGCGCGAGTGGCCCCCTAAAGCACGAGACTGTGTGTGTGTGTGTGCCTACCAACTAAGATTCCATGCTTTGAGGGTTTTCTATAAACGTAAATGCTATCGTTTGCCTGTTAAATGATCACATTACGATGCTCCCCAGGAAACCCCGCCACTAGATTTTCGTCCTTGTAGATTTCCGATTCGTAGCTCGAAAGAACTTACCTGAACAACATACTTGTGCTACTATTCATTTCGATGGTTGAAAATCGCTGTCGATCGCAGTCGCTACTGGATTGAGTCATGGTCTCTCCTTGCACAAAGAATCTTTGATTTTGGATTAAGTGAGCAAACGAGAAGATGCTGCTCGTGTGCGCGAGTGGCCCCCTAAAGCACGAGACTGTGTGTGTGTGTGTGCCTACCAACTAAGATTCCATGCTTTGAGGGTTTTCTATGAACGTAAATGCTATCGTTTGCCTGTTGAATGATCACATTACGATGCTCCCCAGGAAACCCCGCCACCCGATTCGTAGCTCGAAAGAACTTACCTGAACAACATACTTGTGCTACTACTCATTTCGATGGTTGAAAATCGCTGTCGATTGCAGTCGCTACTGGATTGAGTCATGGTCTCCCCTTGCACAAAGAATCTTTGATTTTGGATTAAGTGAGCAAACGAGAAGATGCTGCTCGTGTGCGCGAGTGGCCCCCTAAAGCACGAGACTGTGTGTGTGTGTGTGCCTACCAACTAAGATTCCATGCTTTGAGGGTTTTCTATTAACGTAAATGCTATCGTTTGCCTGTTGAATGATCACATTACGATGCTCCCCAGGAAACCCCGCCACTAGATTTTCGTCCTTGTCGATTTCCGATTCGTAGCTCGAAAGAACTTATCTGAACAACATACTTGTGCTACTATTCATTTCGATGGTTGAAAATCGCTGTCGATCGCAGTCGCTACTGGATTGAGTCATGGTCTCCCCTTGCACAAAGAATCTTTGATTTTGGATTAAGTGAGCAAACGAGAAGATGCTGCTTGCGTGCGCGAGTGGCCCCCTAAAGCACGAGACTCTGTGTGTGTGTGCCTACCAACTAAGATTCCATGCTTTGAGGGTTTTCTATAAACGTAAATGCTATCGTTTGCCTGTTAAATGATCACATTACGATGCTCCCCAGGAAACCCCGCCACTAGATTTTCGTCCTTGTAGATTTCCGATTCGTAGCTCGAAAGAACTTACCTGAACAACATACTTGTGCTACTATTCATTTCGATGGTTGAAAATCGCTGTCGATCGCAGTCGCTACTGGATTGAGTCATGGTCTCTCCTTGCACAAAGAATCTTTGGTTTTGGATTAAGTGAGCAAACGAGAAGATGCTGCTTGTGTGCGCGAGTGGCCCCCTAAAGCACGAGACTTTGTGTGTGTGTGTGCCTACCAACTAAGATTCCATGCTTTGAGGGTTTTCTATTAACGTAAATGCTATCGTTTGCCTGTTGAATGATCACATTACGATGCTCCCCAGGAAACCCCGCCACTAGATTTTCGTCCTTGTCGATTTCCGATTCGTAGCTCGAAAGAACTTATCTGAACAACATACTTGTGCTACTATTCATTTCGATGGTTGAAAATCGCTGTCGATCGCAGTCGCTACTGGATTGAGTCATGGTCTCTCCTTGTACAAAGAATCTTTGATTTTGGATTAAGTGAGCAAACGAGAAGATGCTGCTCGTGTGCGCGAGTGGCCCCCTAAAGCACGAGACTGTGTGTGTGTGTGTGCCTACCAACTAAGATTCCATGCTTTGAGGGTTTTCTATAAACGTAAATGCTATCGTTTGCCTGTTGAATGATCACATTACGATGCTCCCCAGGATACCCCGCCACCCGAATCGTAGCTCGAAAGAACTTACCTGAACAACATACTTGTGCTACTATTCATTTCGATGGTTGAAAATCGCTGTCGATCGCAGTCGCTACTGGATTGAGTCATGGTCTCTCCTTGCACAAAGAATCTTTGGTTTTGGATTAAGTGAGCAAACGAGAAGATGCTGCTTGTGTGCGCGAGTGGCCCCCTAAAGCACGAGACTTTGTGTGTGTGTGTGCCTACCAACTAAGATTCCATGCTTTGAGGGTTTTCTATAAACGTAAATGCTATCGTTTGCCTGTTAAATGATCACATTACGATGCTCCCCAGGAAACCCCGCCACTAGATTTTCGTCCTTGTAGATTTCCGATTCGTAGCTCGAAAGAACTTACCTGAACAACATACTTGTGCTACTATTCATTTCGATGGTTGAAAATCGCTGTCGATCGCAGTCGCTACTGGATTGAGTCATGGTCTCTCCTTGCACAAAGAATCTTTGGTTTTGGATTAAGTGAGCAAACGAGAAGATGCTGCTTGTGTGCGCGAGTGGCCCCCTAAAGCACGAGACTTTGTGTGTGTGTGTGCCTACCAACTAAGATTCCATGCTTTGAGGGTTTTCTATAAACGTAAATGCTATCGTTTGCCTGTTGAATGATCACATTACGATGCTCCCCAGGATACCCCGCCACCCGAATCGTAGCTCGAAAGAACTTACCTGAACAACATACTTGTGCTACTATTCATTTCGATGGTTGAAAATCGCTGTCGATCGCAGTCGCTACTGGATTGAGTCATGGTCTCTCCTTGCACAAAGAATCTTTGGTTTTGGATTAAGTGAGCAAACGAGAAGATGCTGCTTGCGTGCGCGAGTGGCCCCCTAAAGCACGAGACTCTGTGTGTGTGTGCCTACCAACTAAGATTCCATGCTTTGAGGGTTTTCTATAAACGTAAATGCTATCGTTTGCCTGTTAAATGATCACATTACGATGCTCCCCAGGAAACCCCGCCACTAGATTTTCGTCCTTGTAGATTTCCGATTCGTAGCTCGAAAGAACTTACCTGAACAACATACTTGTGCTACTATTCATTTCGATGGTTGAAAATCGCTGTCGATCGCAGTCGCTACTGGATTGAGTCATGGTCTCTCCTTGTACAAAGAATCTTTGATTTTGGATTAAGTGAGCAAACGAGAAGATGCTGCTCGTGTGCGCGAGTGGCCCCCTAAAGCACGAGACTGTGTGTGTGTGTGTGCCTACCAACTAAGATTCCATGCTTTGAGGGTTTTCTATAAACGTAAATGCTATCGTTTGCCTGTTGAATGATCACATTACGATGCTCCCCAGGATACCCCGCCACCCGAATCGTAGCTCGAAAGAACTTACCTGAACAACATACTTGTGCTACTATTCATTTCGATGGTTGAAAATCGCTGTCGATCGCAGTCGCTACTGGATTGAGTCATGGTCTCTCCTTGCACAAAGAATCTTTGGTTTTGGATTAAGTGAGCAAACGAGAAGATGCTGCTTGCGTGCGCGAGTGGCCCCCTAAAGCACGAGACTCTGTGTGTGTGTGCCTACCAACTAAGATTCCATGCTTTGAGGGTTTTCTATAAACGTAAATGCTATCGTTTGCCTGTTAAATGATCACATTACGATGCTCCCCAGGAAACCCCGCCACTAGATTTTCGTCCTTGTAGATTTCCGAGTCGTAGCTCGAAAGAACTTACCTGAACAACATACTTGTGCTACTATTCATTTCGATGGTTGAAAATCGCTGTCGATCGCAGTCGCTACTGGATTGAGTCATGGTCTCTCCTTGCACAAAGAATCTTTGGTTTTGGATTAAGTGAGCAAACGAGAAGATGCTGCTTGCGTGCGCGAGTGGCCCCCTAAAGCACGAGACTCTGTGTGTGTGTGCCTACCAACTAAGATTCCATGCTTTGAGGGTTTTCTATAAACGTAAATGCTATCGTTTGCCTGTTAAATGATCACATTACGATGCTCCCCAGGAAACCCCGCCACTAGATTTTCGTCCTTGTAGATTTCCGATTCGTAGCTCGAAAGAACTTACCTGAACAACATACTTGTGCTACTATTCATTTCGATGGTTGAAAATCGCTGTCGATCGCAGTCGCTACTGGATTGAGTCATGGTCTCTCCTTGTACAAAGAATCTTTGATTTTGGATTAAGTGAGCAAACGAGAAGATGCTGCTCGTGTGCGCGAGTGGCCCCCTAAAGCACGAGACTGTGTGTGTGTGTGTGCCTACCAACTAAGATTCCATGCTTTGAGGGTTTTCTATAAACGTAAATGCTATCGTTTGCCTGTTGAATGATCACATTACGATGCTCCCCAGGATACCCCGCCACCCGAATCGTAGCTCGAAAGAACTTACCTGAACAACATACTTGTGCTACTATTCATTTCGATGGTTGAAAATCGCTGTCGATCGCAGTCGCTACTGGATTGAGTCATGGTCTCTCCTTGCACAAAGAATCTTTGGTTTTGGATTAAGTGAGCAAACGAGAAGATGCTGCTTGTGTGCGCGAGTGGCCCCCTAAAGCACGAGACTTTGTGTGTGTGTGTGCCTACCAACTAAGATTCCATGCTTTGAGGGTTTTCTATTAACGTAAATGCTATCGTTTGCCTGTTGAATGATCACATTACGATGCTCCCCAGGAAACCCCGCCACTAGATTTTCGTCCTTGTCGATTTCCGATTCGTAGCTCGAAAGAACTTATCTGAACAACATACTTGTGCTACTATTCATTTCGATGGTTGAAAATCGCTGTCGATCGCAGTCGCTACTGGATTGAGTCATGGTCTCTCCTTGTACAAAGAATCTTTGATTTTGGATTAAGTGAGCAAACGAGAAGATGCTGCTCGTGTGCGCGAGTGGCCCCCTAAAGCACGAGACTGTGTGTGTGTGTGTGCCTACCAACTAAGATTCCATGCTTTGAGGGTTTTCTATGAACGTAAATGCTATCGTTTGCCTGTTGAATGATCACATTACGATGCTCCCCAGGATACCCCGCCACCCGAATCGTAGCTCGAAAGAACTTACCTGAACAACATACTTGTGCTACTATTCATTTCGATGGTTGAAAATCGCTGTCGATCGCAGTCGC